>NW_026663000.1:0-2220 GCF_009828535.3 Hylobates moloch | reverse complement strand
AGGTCAAAGTGGAGGAGTCAGTCTATCTGATTTAAATATTTTTATTACATAGCTACAATCATCAAGACTGTTTGGCATTGGTAGGAGCATAGAAACATAGATCATTGGAAGTGGATAGAGAACCCAGAAATAGACTCACACAAATATGATCAACTGATTTTGACAAAAATACTAAAGCAATTTCACCAAGTGGTGCTGAAGTAACTGAACATTTATAGGCAAAAAGAAAGAAAAGCCTTGACTTAAGCTTCATGCTTTGTACAAATATCACCCCAAAAAGGGTCATGGACTTAAGGGTAAAATGTAAACACTTAAAAGGTTTAGAAAAAAACCCAGGAGAAAATACTCAGGATAAAGGGTAGGTGAAGAGTTCTTAGACTTAACATCAAAAGTGTGATCCATAAAAGAAAAAAATATATAAATTGGACTTTTAAAGTTAAACATTTGCTCTGCAAAAGACCCTATTAAGAGGATGAAGAGACAAGCTACAGACTAAGAGAAAATCTTTGCAAACCATATATGCAACAAAGGATGAGTATCTAGAATATGTAAATTAATCTCAAAACTCAATCCATTACAAAAGATACGAACTAACATTTCACCAAAGAGGACATACAGATGAAAAGCACATGAAAAGACATTCAACATCATTTAACCATTGGGGTAACACAAGCAAAGTTACAATGCGATATCAGTACACATCATGAAATGCAAAGGCAAAAGGAAAATGGCTTCACTCAGGAATTGCACCAAACATTTCATAAAGAAATAATACTGATTCTACATAAACTCCTACAAAAAATTGAAGAGAATGGAATACTTCCTAACTCATTCTATCAGTTGAATGTTATTCTGATACAAAAACCAGAAAATGATATTTAAAGGAAAAGAAACTACAGATCAATATTCCTCATGAACATAGATGCAAACTTTTTTTTTTTTAATTTTTTTTTTAGATAGAATTTTGCTCTGTCTCCCAGGTTGGAGTGCAGTGGTGCAATCTCGGTTCATTGTAAACTCCACCTCCCGGGTTCAAGCCATTCTCCTGCCTCAGCCTCCCAAGTAGCTGGGATTACAGGCATGCGCCACCACACCCAGCTAATTTTTGTATTTTTAGAAGAGATAGGGTTTCACCATGTTGGCCAGGCTGGTCTCGAGCTCCTGACCTCAGGTGATCTGCCCACCTTGGCCACCCAAAGTGTTGGGATTGCAGGCATGAGCCACCATACCCGACCCAAACTTTCTCTTCTAAAAAATTATTTTTCTAATAATTTATTTTGAAGTCTTTTTAAATTTACAGAAACATTGCAAGGACAGTACAAAGAACTCCTGTATCCCCTTCACCCAGATTCTTGCACATTTTATCACATTTGATTAATCACCCTCTCTTTTTATATATACCTGTTCATCTTTTTCTATTTTTTAAAGATTTTAAACAACAGTTTTGTTTGATGCCTCATTTTCAGACATTTTAATATCAGTCATTACATTGACATTCCACGAGCAAAATTTTTCCAGAACAATAGTATGGAATAGTTCTGAATTATGGTATTGCACAGGTAGAAAAAAGTCCATATACCTTTTTAAAAATTTACTTCTTACTCCACCCTAAATGTCTTCTCAAAGAAGGAAGTCTCAAGCTGACTTAATTTCTTTTTAGGAAGTTTTTTATAGGCCACCTTAACCAAACTCCTTCAAATAGCTGAGGAAATACAATCGCTGGGAAGCCAAAGGGCTCACCTTCACATGATTCAAAATTTCTTAACATAATTTTAGAAAAATAAATCCAATAATCTATAAAAATGATAATACATCATGACCAAGCAGACTTTAGCTTAGTGCAAAGTTGGTTTAACATTCAAAAAATCAATGTTAGTAGCAGGTTTTTTAAAATTACATGATTTATTTCAATAGATTTCATAAAATAATTTGACAAAATCCAAAATTCCTGATTAGAAACTCCCAGCAAAGTAGAAGGGAACTTCTTCAACATGATAAAAATCACCTACAAAAAACCCTACAGCTAACATCACACTTAAAGGTGAGAGACTGACTGCTTTCCTTCTAAGATCAGGAAAATATGATGTACACTTTCACCACTTCTGCTCAGCATTGTACTGGAGGGTATGCAGATGGCACATAAGCACACAACATGCTCAGTATGAATAGTTTAAGGAAATGCAAACCAAAACCATAATAAGATAACAATACATACCTAAT
>NW_026662999.1:0-2220 GCF_009828535.3 Hylobates moloch | reverse complement strand
AATTGGAATCAGACACTAAGATACAATTAAACAGACTTTGAAAGTCGGTATGCTCTACTGGGAGGTGTCTCACAGCTGGCAGGGTTAAGTGCAACTAGAATAAAAGCTCCTAAGGGCAGAAACTAAGTGGCTCACTTCCTCTGTAACACTACCGTGCCCAGCACTGTACCAGCACCCCAGCAGAGTCAACAACTTTCCGTCAAGCCACACACTTACGGTCTCATCATCCAGTGGAGGCCGCAGACGAGACACAGTGTGCCAAATCCCAAATGCACAGGGTGCCAGATAAGTCTGCAGGAGGCAGGAGGACTAGGGAAGCCTTCCAGGCAAGGTGATGCCTGAGCTGAGTTGTTTTTCTTTTGAGTTTGGAACATTAATTTAATCGGAGGAAAACAAGGGACATGAAAAGGGCAAGGAAATAAGAAAATGAGCTGAGTTTTGAAGGCAATGATCAGATGAAGTGAGAGAAGAATATTCCAGCAGAGGGAGACAAGGAGACTGCAGAGGTTTCAAGGGGCCAAGAGCTGTTCGGTGCAGCTCAGTGAAGCACCTAAACAGAGGTGGGGTAGGAGAACAGGGGTCAAAGCCCAGTATTGAAGTGTTCTGGATACCAAGCTAAGGAGACCTTATTACGAAGGTAGTGGGGCCGTTGAAGGGTTTAAATGGGAGAGTGATTGTGAACAGATTAATAGTTTGGAAAGATACAGGCAGAAGTAAACCTCTGGATTTAACCAAAAAATAAAGGACAGAACCACAATGAAGATGTTGGAAAAGATCTGGAAAAACACGGTTAAAAGATATTCACTCTCTTCTCTTATTTACAGATTTCCTTTATGGAATTACCAAATTATTCTTTGAAAATAGAAAACTCAGAAGTGGCTGAGAGCAGTCAGTCAGTCTTCAGAATGTAAAAACTACTATTCTGAAGAAGTAGATATTACATTATTAATTTCATTTTAAGATGCTTTAAAAACGAGTCTTTTGATACACACTGCAGGTTTTAAGAGTATGTCACAATAACTCTAAATCTTATTTGAGATTACCCGAAGAAGAGCACTATAAATTTTAAAGGCTTCACAGACAGGGATCATCTGTTATATTCACTTTGGAACAGATCATAATTGTCCCTCCCCCTCGACATACCCAAAATACATTGTTTAAGGCTACTTTCTTAATGGTCATGTTATTTCACAGCAAAAGACTGAGGCCACAACGATTTCTGAGCTGGCAGAAAACCCCATGGGGGTTCTTTACCTCGCAGCTAGTCTATTCAGTACTAACAATTCCAACCACCAGAAAGAATTTCCCTGCCTAGGCTTATTTTGTTGGCACACCACAACACAAAAAAATCTCCTGGGGCCGGGTGAGGTGGCCAGTGCCTGTGATCCCAGCACTCTGGGAGGCCAAGGCAGGCGGATCACCTGAGGTCGGGAGTTCCAGACCAGCCTGACCAACATGGAGAAACCCTGTCTCTACTAAAAATACAAAATCAGCCAGGGGTGGTGGCACATGCCTGTAATCCCAGCTACTTGGGAGGCGGAGGCAGGAGAATCACTTGAATCCGGGAGGCGGAGGTTGTGGTGAGCCGAGATCATGCCAATAGACTCCAGCCTGGGCAACAAGAGCGAAACTCTGTCTCAAAACAAAATATCTCCTGACATTTTATATCTAATAAGAAAAGATTTAACAATGATCAGAATAGGAACATCTTTAATGCCAGGCAAATTTAACAGCTTTCTCAGTGGATTTCTCAGTAGACTGTGACAAATGACCTTGAAATAAACTCATATTCGCTCTTAAGAAATATTCTATATTTGAATCTTCTTAACAGCAAAAGCCCCAGGAACTTTTTCCTCAACTCCCTAACAACAGCAGCAAAACAAGAGATTCTCAGCTCTCTTTATTTTTAAAAATCACAATAACTACCCTTGTATTTACTATTTACGTTTACCATATATCACCATTTACTATCACCATCATTTCATAAAAGACGCTTTATTTTAACACCAAGAAAGCAGAACTTTTTTAAAGAAAGGATAGTCCTTCAATCGAATAAACTGAATTGTATAAAAGACTCCCAATATTGTCCTTTTTTTCTTATTTCTGTTCCCTTACTGAGCTGAGCAGTTTGCATAATACCACACACAGGTTAGTCATGTGATTTAAATATGTATACGATAGTAATTTTGATACTATCACTTAAGTCATATGAAATATCAG
>NW_026662998.1:0-2221 GCF_009828535.3 Hylobates moloch | reverse complement strand
TGTCTGAAAAATAAAATAAAATAAAAATGCAAAAATAAGCCAGGTGCAGTGGCACATGCCTATAATCCCAGCTACTCAGGTGGATGAAGCATGAGAAATGCCTGAACCCAGGAGGCAGAGGTTGCAGTGAGCCAAGATCACTCCACTGCCCTCCAACCTGGACGACAGAGCAAGACTGTCTCAAAGAAAAAAGAAGGCCAGGTGCGGTGGCTCACACCTGTAACCCCAACACTTTGGGAGGCCGAGGCAGGCAGATCACAAGGTCAGGAGATAGACACCATCCTGGCCAACACGGTGAAACCCTGTCTCTACTAAAAATACAAAAATTAGCTGGGCGTGGTGGCACGCACCTGTAGTCCCAGCTACTTGGGAGGCTGAGGCAGGAGAATCACTTGAACCAGGGAGTTGGAGGTTGTAGTGAGCTGAGATTGTGCCACTGCACTCCAGCCTGGTGACAGAGCGAGACTCCATCTCAAAAAAAAAAAAAAGAAAGAAAAGAAATGGTGGAAAATATAAAAAGACTTGGATAAGGAAGGTATGATCCTGGCCCTTGCTATAAAATTCAGTCACTAAAGAAAGCAGCTAATAACCACCTCACCACCATAAAAGCAGAAATAATACAATGTCACGCTATCCTGGATAATGAGGAGTCATAGAAATCCCCTACATACCCTTCACTGCTTTTGTGTTTTTCTGAAGTTCAGAGAAGCAAAACAACATTACCAGCAGTTTCAGAGGATGTGGGATTCACTTCTTCATCATCTCTAAATAATTTTCCACCTCCTCCATGCCTCTATGATTGCAACTGAAACTAAATTGCAACAATAATTAGAGACAATCAAGAAGTAGTGTGGCAATGGAGCAAAGGGACAGGTTCAGGCAAAGTTCTTTTCTTTAGAAGCCCACTCGGAAGACTTTCATCTTGGAGAGGAGAGCAGGAAAGGGGTGGAACAATAACAGGAAAGCAGACTCGACCAGACTCGACACGGCTCTCAAGTTGAAGTCTTCCAACGGTCCAGCACAATACACACAGATGTTTCATCCCTCCTGTTCCAAATGGCCTATGATGTGTGCCCCCCATACTTGAAATAAGAAGGCAATCTCCTAATTCTTACTATAGAATAAGTGTCCTAACTGATCATGAATGCAAGAAATACGAAGAAAAAATCTGTTCGACATAATCTCTTTTGATTAACACATGGAACATTTAGAAAGGAGCAGGTATGATCCATAAGATTCCAGAAACTGAAGTGTTTTGTTTTGTTTCGTTTTTGTTTTTGTTTTTTGAGATGGAGTCTCACTCTGTCTCCCAGGCTGGAGTGCAGTGGCGCGATCTCGGCTCACTGCAACCTCCGCCTCCCAGGTTCAAGCGATTCTCCTGCCTCAGCCTCCTGAGTAGCTGAGACTACAGGCGTACACCACCACACCCAGCTGATTTTTGTATTTTTATTAGAGACAGAGTTTCACAATGTTGGCCAGGATGGTCTCGATCTCTTGACCTCGTGATCCACCCACCTCGGCCTCCCAAAGTGCTGGGATTACAGGCGTGAGCCACCGCACCTGGCCTGTTTTGTTTTTGAGACGTGGTCTCACTCTGTTGCCCAGGCAGGAGTACAGTGGCAGGATCTCAGCTCACTGCAACCTCCGCCTCCCAGGTTCAAGCGATTCTAGTGACTCAGCCTCCTGAGTAGCTGGGATCACAGGCACGCACCACCACACCCGGCTAATTTTTTTTTTTTGTATTTTAGTAGAGATGGGGTTTCACCATGTTGCCCAAGCTGCTCTTGAACTCCTGAGCTTAAGCAATCTGCCCACCTCGACCTCCCAAAGTGCTGGGATTACAAGCATGAGCCACGGTGCCCAGCCTGAAGCTGAACGGTTTATCATTATAACCCAGACCAATACAATCTGTTTAATTCACAGGAAGGTTTGGTGGCTCATGCCTGTGATCCTAGTACTTTAGGAAGCCAAGGCAGGAGAATCACTTGAGGCAAGGAGCTCAAGACCAGCCTGGGTAACATACTGAGACCCTGCTCTATTTAATTAAAAGAAAAATTATAGTTTCAAAAAAAAAATCTATTGGCCGGGAGCGGTGGCTCACGCCTGTAAATCCCAGCACTTTGGGAGGCTGAGGTGGGCGGATCACCTGAGGTAAGGAGTTCGAGACCAGCCTTACCAACATGGTGAAACCCCATCTCTACTAAAAATACAAAAATTAGCC
>NW_026662997.1:0-2222 GCF_009828535.3 Hylobates moloch | reverse complement strand
CTAGTTCAACCATTGTGGAAGTCAGTGTGGCGATTCCTCAGGGATCTAGAGCTAGAAATACCATTTGACCCAGCCATCCCATTACTGGGTATATACCCAAAGGACTATAAATCATGCTGCTATAAAGACACATGCACACGTATGTTTATTGCGGCACTATTCACAATAGCAAAGACTTGGAACCAACCCAAATGTCCAACAACGATAGACTGGATTAAGAAAATGTGGCACATATACACCATGGACTACTATGCAGCCATAAAAAAGGATGAGTTCATGTCCTCTGTAGGGACATGGATGAAACTGGAAATCATCATTCTCAGTAAACTATTGCAAGGACAAAAAACCAAACACCGCATGTTCTCACTCATAGGTGGGAATTGAACAATGAGAACACGTGGACACAGGAAGGGGAACATCACACTCTGGGGACTGTTGTGGGGCGGGGGGAGGGGGGAGGGATAGCATTAGGAGATATACCTAATGCTAAATGAAGAGTTAATGGGTGCAGCACACCAACATGGCACATGTATACATATGTAACAAACCTGCACACTGTGCACATGTACGCTGAAACTTAAAGTATAATAAAATAAAACAAAATGAAATGAAAATCATACAATTGAGAATCCAAGGCAACTAGCTAGCAACATTATGACAGGATTAAAACCTCATATATCAATATAACCTTCAACATAAATGCCTAAATGTTCCATCCAAAATGTGTAGACCAACAAGTTGGGTAACAGACAAAAACCAACCATCTGCTGCCAAAAAGAGACCCACAGAATAGTTAAGCACATCTACAGACTTAAAGTAAAGGGGTGGAAAAAGATATAGCATGCAAATAAAAAACACAACAGAGCAGAAGTAGCCATTCTCATATCAGATAAAACAGACTTTAAACCAGCAACAGTAAGAAAAGGCAAAGAAGGGCATTATATAATGATAAGGGCTCAATTAAACCAAAAGATTTAATTATCCTAAATATATATTCATCCAACACCAGAGCGCTCAGATTCATAAACAAATACTAATAGACCTAAGAAAAGAGACTGATGGCAATACAGTAATTGTGGGGGACTTCAATACCAAGTGACAACACTAGACAGGTCATCAAGGCAAATGTCAACAAAGAAACTCTGGACTTAAACTGGAGTCTAGACCAAATGGATGTTTACAGAATATTCTAATCAACAACTACAGCATATACATTTTTCTCCACCGCACATGTAACACTCTCCAAAACTGAACATATGCTTGACCATAAAGCAAATTTCAATACATTCAAGAAAATCAAAATCACATCAAGTATCCTATTGGACCACAGTAGAATAAAATTAGAAATCAATACCAAGTGGAACTCTCAAAGCTACACAAGTACATGGAAATGAAACAAGTTGCTCATGAATGACTTTTGCGTGAACAACAAAATCAAGGGAGGAATAAAAAACTTGAAATGAATGAAAATAGAAACACAACATAACAAAACGTCTGAGACACAGCTAAAGCAGTGCTAAGAGGAAAGTTTTTAGTGTTAAATGCATAAATCAAAAACACAGAAAGATCTCAAATCAATGACCTCTTGTCACACTACATGAAACTAGAGTAACAACAAAAACGAAACCCAAAGCTAGCAGAAGACAAAAAATAACTAAGTCTCATTTCGCTGAATAAAATGAGATTGTGACCAAAAAAAGATACAAAGGATCAACAAAATGAGAAGCTGGTTCTTTGAAATAGTAAACAAAGTTGATAGACCTCTAGATAGTTTAACCAAGAAGAAAAGAGAGAAGATTCCAACTAGTACAATTAGAAATTGAAAAGGGCACACATTGCAATGGATACCACAGAAATATATATAAAAGATGATTAGTGATTACTATGAACATATATATACACACAAACTAGAAAAGCTAGATGATGGATAAATTCCTGGAAACATACAGTCTCCCAAGATTGAACCAGGATGAAATAGAAAACACAAACAGACCAAAGGAATAGTGAAACTGAGCCAGTAATAAAAAAATGTTCCATCATTTGAATGGTTTTAGGTCTAACATTTAAGTCTTTAATCCATCTTGAATTAATTTTTGTATAAGGTGTAAGGAAGGGATCCAGTTTCAGCTTTCTACATATGGCTAGCCAGTTCTCCCAGCACCATTTATTAAATAGGGAATCCTTTCCCCATTTCTTGTTTTTGTCAGGTTTGTCAAAGATCA
>NW_026662996.1:0-2223 GCF_009828535.3 Hylobates moloch | reverse complement strand
TTAATCCAGTCTATCATTGATGGACATCTGGGTTGGTCCCAAGTCTTCGCGATTGTGAATAGTGCCGCAATAAACATGTATGTGCACGTGTCTTTATAGTAGCATGATTTAGAATCGTTTGGGTATATACCCAGTAATGGGATGGCTGGGTCAAATGGTATTTCTAGTTCTAGATCCTTGAGGAATCGCCACACTGTCTTCCACAATGGTTGAACTAGTTTACAGTCCCACCAACAGTGTAAAAGCGTTCCTATTTCTCCACATCTTCTCCAGCATCTGTTGTTTCCTGACTTTTCAATGATCACCATTCTAACTGGTGTGAGATGGTATCTCATGGTGGTTTTGATTTGCATTTCTCTGATGGCCAGTGATGATGAGGATTTTTTCATGTTTCTGTCTGCTGAATAAATGTCTTCTTTTGAGAAGTGTCTGTTCATATCCTTCGTACACTTTCTGATGCAGTTGTTTGTTTTTTCTTGTAAATTTGTTTGAGTTCTTTGTAGATTCTGGATATTAGACTTTTGTCAGATGGGTAGATTGCAAAAATGTTCTCCCATTCTGTAGGTTGCCTGTCGGTAGTTTCTTTTGCTGTGAAGAAGCTCTTCAGTTTAATTAGATCCCATTTGTCAATTTTGGCTTTTGTTGCCATTGCTTTTTGGTGTTTTCGTCACGAAGTCCTTGCCCATGCCTATGTCCTGAATGGTATTGCTAGGTTTTCTTCTAGGGTTTTTATAGTTTTAGGTCTAACATTTAAGTCTTTAATCCATCTTCAATTAACTTTTGTACAAGGTGTAAGGAAGGGATCCAGTTTCAGCTTTCTACATATGGCTAGCCAGTTTTCCCAGCACCATCTATTAAATAGGGAATCCTTTCCCCATTTCTTGTTTTTGTCAGGTTTGTCAAAGATCAGGTGGTTGTAGATGTGTGGTGTTATTTCTGAGGGCTCTGTTCTGTTCCATTGGTCTATATCTCTGTTTTAGTACCAGCACCATGCTGTTTTGGTTACTGTAGCCTTGTAGTATAGTTTGAAGTCAGGTAGAATGATGCCTCCAGCTTTGTTCTTTTTGCTTAAGATTGTCTTGGCAATGTAGGCGCTTTTTTGGTTCCATATGAACTTTAAAGTAGTTTTTTCCAATTCTGTGAAGAAAGTCATTGGTAGCTTGATGGGGATGACATTGAATCTATAAATTACTTTGGGAAGTATGTCCATTTTCATGATATTGATTCTTCCTATCCATGAGTATGGAATGTTCTTCCATTTGTTTGTGTCTTTTATTTTGTTGAGCAGTGGTTTGTAGTTCTTTTTGAAGAGGTCCTTCACATCCCTTGTAAGTTGGATTCCTAGGTATTTTATTCTCTTTGAAGCAATCGTGAATGGGAGTTCACTCATGATTTGGCTGTTTGTTTATTATTGGTGTATAGGAATGCTTGTGATTTTTGCACATTGATTTTGTATCCTGAGACTTTGCTGAAGTTGCTTATCAGCTTAAGGAGATTTTGGGCTGAGATGATGGGGTTTTCTAAATATACAATCATGTCATCTGCAAACAGGGACAATTTGACTTCCTCTTTTCATAACTGAATACCCTTTATTTCTTTTTCCTGCCTGATTGTCCTGGCCAGAACTTCCAACACTATGTTGAATAGGAGTGGTAAGAGAGGGCATCCTTGTCTTGTGCCAGTTTTCAAAGTGAATGCTTCCAGTTTTTGCCCATTCAGTATGATATGGGCTGTGAGTTTATCATAATTAGCTCTTAGCATTTTGAGATACGTCTCATCAAAACCCAGTTTATTGAGAGCTTTTAGCATGAAGGGCTGCTGAAATTTGTAGAAGGCCTTTCCAGCATCTATTGAGGTAATCCTGTGGGGTTTGTGGTTTTTGTATATGTGATGGATTACATTTATTGATTTGCGTATGTAGGACCAGCCTTGCATCCCAGGGATGAAGCTGACTTGATCTTGGTGGATAAGCTTTTTGACATGCTGCTGGATTCGGTTTTCCAGTATTTTATTGACGATTTTTGCATTGATGTTCATCAGGGATACTGGTTTAAAATTCTTTTTTTGTTGTTGTTGTGTCTCTGCCAGGCTTTGGTATCAGGATGATGCTGGCCTCATTAAATGAGTTAGGGAGGATTCCTTCTTTTTCTATTGATTGGAATAGTTTCAGAAGGACTGGTACCAGCTCCTCTTTGTACCTCTGGTAGAATTTGGCTGTGAATC
>NW_026662995.1:0-2224 GCF_009828535.3 Hylobates moloch | reverse complement strand
ATGGAGCAAAAATTCTAAGTCTCTGAGCTTTGTTGGATGCTCTAGTCTGTCCGTGATCTTGATAAGTGCTCACTGTGTTCAGATCTATGTAATTGAATATTTTTGTGTTTTTAAAAATTGTTGAGTTGAATATTACTTTGCAAAATTTGAATTTATTTTCCCTGGTAACTAATGTTCTTAGTGTAAACCTAATTTGGGGAAAACTGCCAGCTTTAACAGCCACACTAAAAGACTTCTAAGTTAGATGCTAATATTGTATCTATGTGTACATATTTCTCCTCCTTCTTAATTTCTGCCATGCAGTTTTAAAGAGAAATTTCCCCTACATGCATAATTCTAGTATCTCCCCTTAGAATAGGGCTGCTGTTACAGAATGTTAAAATCCTATTTGTGATATTGCTTGCTTCTTCTCCTGCTTTTGATAGCGAAAGGAGGTGGCCAAATGCCTAGGCAGATGGGGTGGGTACCCAGTGAAATTCCACCTCCAAGTAGAAGACAGTTTAAAGCCTGAAAGCTAAGCTACAAGTTAAATCCTGGGACTGGATCGAGAACTTGTCTTCCTCTTTGGACACATTCCTCTGATTGATCCCCACCCTTCACCTACTTTACATACACCTAACCTTTCCTAAGTCATTTTCTACACTGTTTTGCCCACCTTTGAGTGGCGTCTTCCCTTTAACTTTTTTTGCATACTCACAAACCAATCAACACACACTTCCCATCCTGTGCCTATAAAGATCCCAGACTCAGTTGGTAGAGGGGGAGATGGCCTGACTTCAGGGAAGAGACAACCTGACTTCTGGGAAGACGACCTGCCCTTCCCATCCCCTCTCCAGTTCCCCTCTCTGATGAAAGCCATTTTCATCACTCAGTGAAATTCTCCATCTTCACCACCCTTCAATCATCTGTGTGACCTCATTCTTCTTGGACACTGGACAAGAGTTCAGGGCCCACCAAGTGCAGGTACCCAGAAAAGGCTGTCACACTGGCCCTTTGCCCCTCACCAGTGGCATGCCCCACGCAGCAAGGCAAGGGGCCAACTGAGCTGTTAACATGACACCATCTGCAGATAGTGGAACTAAACGAGCACTGTAACAGCTCCTCTGGGGCTTAGGGGTCATGGACACCCTCATCTGGGCACTGCCACATTCCCCTCAAGGAGCTTGCTCCTGTGCCAGTGCCTGGAGCAGCTGGCCAGCTGGATCCCGCACTCACTCATTCATGTGCTCCCTCCCACAAGGGGTTGAGCACGGTAGGCCCAGTAGACAAGGCACCCCTTCCATAAGTCCGGTGAAGGGGCCAAGAAAAAGCTTATCACTTTGAGAGGGAGATGCTGCCTTTGTGCTTCGTGGTCTTTCACAGACAAAGGCATTGCCTTTCCAGAGCTGTTGGTGGAGGCAGGAGTGTTTGCTGGATTTAATTTCCTGTTTTGAATTTGAAATGGTTTGTCCAGTTTGGGTTTTGTTTTATTCTTAAAACATAATTAAGATAAAAGCAAGAAAGATGCTTCTTTGGGTTACTTGCTACTATCAAATTTCTCTTTTTCTGGAGGAGTTTTAGATTCTCTTTTCACTCTCAAGTGTCTGACTGGTAAGGGTTAAGTGGCCTGCATCTTGTCACTATCGGGGTAATCTGGTTTAATCCAGCTGCTCATTCATGACTATCAGCACCTTTAATCTGATCACACAGAAGCACCTGGCTCAGAGAAACAGACATGATGCCCAAGACCATCTGAGCTGCCTATGTTCATGCCCTCTCATTATACAGTCTGCTTCTCACCCCAAAATCTTAACAGTAAAGTATAGACAGCAAGGAGGGGACATTTTGAATGTGCTGTGTTACAGATATAGATTTATCAAATTATTTTTAAAAATAAATAAGAGGATTTAAAAATGCTTAGGTCAAAGCAATTCTTCTGACCTAAGGTATAATATGTTGCCTCAATGGACAAAAACTCAAGAAATATCTTCATGGACCTCCGAGTAATGTTTAAACTTGATGCCAACGTATTATTTTTTTCTGCCCTTTATAATTAAACAACATTAACCCATCATTCTGAAATTATTATTTTTTCCTTTAATTTATTGTCTCCTCATATAGCTGATCATAACAAAAATCTGACTACATCCCCTCCACGGTGTTGTTTCCTGGAAGTGGAGCCTGTTTTGTTCCTATACTTCTCCCTGTTCAGATGCTCCTGCCTGAAGTCTGGAAGAGCCAGCTT
>NW_026662994.1:0-2224 GCF_009828535.3 Hylobates moloch | reverse complement strand
CTCCAAATGTCCCCTTGCAGATAATACAGAAAGAGAGTTTCAAAACTGCTCTATCAAAAGAAAAGTTCAACTCTGTTAGAAGATTGCAGGTATCACAAAGGCATTGGTCAGAATTCTTCTGTGTAGTTTCTATGTGTAGATATTTCCTTTTTCACCATCGGCCTCAAACCACTCCAAATGTCCACTTGCAGATTCTACAAAAAGAGTGTTTCAAAGCTGCTCCATGGAAAGTAAAGTTCAACTCTGTGAGATGAATGCACACACATCAAAGTAGTTTGTCAGAATGCTTCTCTGTAGTTTTTATGTGAAGGTATTACTTTTTCCAATTTAGGCCTCAAAGCCCTCCAAATCTCCACTTGCATATTCTACAAAAAGAGTGTTTCAAAACTGCTCAATCAGGCCAGGCGCGGTGGCTCACGCCTGTAATCCCAGCACTTTGGGAGGCCGAGGTGGGCGGATCACAAGGTCAGGAGATTGAGACCATCCTGGCTAAACAGGGTGAAACCCCGTCTCTACTAAAAATACAAAAAAATTAGCCGGGCGTGGTGGCGGGCACCTGTAGTTCCAGCTACTTGGGAGGCTGAGGCAGGAGAATGGCAGGAACCCAGGAGGCGGAGCTTGCAGTGAGCCGAGATCACGGCATTGCACTCCAGCCTGGGCGACAGAGCGAGACTCCGTCTCAAAAAAAAAAAAAACAAAAAAACTGCTCAATCAAAAGTAAGGTTCAACTCTATCACAGTAATGCAAACATCACAAAGAAGTTTGTCAGAATGCTTCTGTCTAGTTTTTATATGAAGATATTTCCCTTTCAAAGACAGGCCTCAAAATGCTCCAAATGTTCCCTTGCAGATACTACAAAAAGAGAGTTTCAAAACTGCTCTATCAAAAGCAAAGTTCAACTCTGTGAGAAGAATGCACGTATCACAAAGGCATTTGTCAGAATGCTTCTGTCTAATTTTCATGTGAAGATATTTCCTTTTGCACCATATGCCTCAATCCGCTCAAAATATCTCATTGCAGATTCTACAAAGAGTGTTTCAAAGCTGCTCTATGAAAAGTAGCTTTCAACTCTGTGAGATGAATGCACACATCACAGAAGAGTTTGTCAGAATCCTTCTGTCTACTTTTTATGTAAAGATATTACCTTTTCCACCATAGGCATGAAAGCGTTCCAAATGTCCACTTGCAGATTCTACAAAAAGAGTGTTTCAAAGCTGCTCTGTCAAAAGTAAAGTTCAACTCTGTGAGATGAATGCACAAATCACAAAGATGTTTATCAGAATATTTCTGTGTAGTTTTTAGTGAAGATATTTCTATTTCCACCATAGTCCTCAAAGCGCTACAAATGTCCACTTGCAGATTCTTCAAAAAGAGTGTTTCAACCGTGCTCTATCAGCAGTAAGGTTAAACTCTCTGAGATGAATGCACACATCACCAAGAAGTTTGTCAGAATACTTCTGTGCAGTTTTTATATGAAGATATTTCCCTTTTCAAGACATGCCACAAAGAGATCCAAATGTCCCCTTGCAGATACTACAAAAAGAGAGTTTCAAAACTGCTCTATCAAAATTAAAGTTCAACTCTGTGAGAAGAATACGCGTATCACAAAGGCGTTTGTTAAAATGCTTCTGTCTAGTTTCTATGTGAAGATATTTCCTTTTCCACTATAGGCCTCACTTGCAGACACTATAAAAAGAGTGTTTCAGAGGTGCTCTATCAACAGTCAAGTTTAACTCTGTGACATGAATGTATGTATCACAAACAAGTTTGTCAGAATGCTTCTGTCTCTTTTTTATATGAAGATATTTCCTTTTCCACCATAGGACTCAAAGTACTCCCAATCTGCAATTGCAGAATCTACATACAGAGTGTTTCAAAACTCCTCAATGAAATGTAAAGTTCAACGCTGTGAGAACATTGCACGTATCACAAAGTCGTTTGTCAGAATGCTTCTGTCTAGTTTTTATATGAAGATATTTCCCTTTCCAAGTTAGGACTCAAACCGTTCCATTGTCCACTTTCATGTGCTACAAAAAGAGAGTTTCAAAAGTGCTCTATCAAAAGTAAAGTTCAAATCTGTGAGATAAATGCAAGTATCACAAAGCAGTTTGTCAGAATGCTTCTGTGTAGTTTTTATGTGAAGATATTTCCTTTTCCACCGTAGGCCTGAAAGCACTCCAAATCTCCTCTTGCAGAATCTACAACTAGAATGTTTCAAAACTGC
>NW_026662993.1:0-2225 GCF_009828535.3 Hylobates moloch | reverse complement strand
AGATTTCTGTGTCCTAAAAAAATCTTTGAATAATTCTCCTGCTAAAAGCCACATCCATCCTGAGGGGGAGGATGGCAGAACCCATTATAGAATATTCTAATAATTGTTTCAAGATTTTTTTTGGTCCATTCAACCAATAAATCGTCTTCTTTTTTTTAAGCTGCTTAGTATGTGGTATCTTGAATCGTTTGGAATAAGTAGGTGGGCTAAAGTAAAATGATCAAGATTTTATTATCAAATAAGAAGTTCTGCAAATACATATTCCTGAAGGATCTTCTTGGAAATTGCACACACGTGCAAGGAGTAAGATTTTCCACATTGTCACATCCTCCCTCTTGCTTCCCAAAGCATCTTGGTAAATCCTGGAAAATAATGAATGTGAGAAGGAAAACCCTATGGTAGCACAGTTTGGAATCAGAAGTTTTCTTTCAGAATCAAATTTAGACTCTTCTTTTGCATTACTAAATGACCCAGTGAAAGTTTCCCTGGAGGAGACTCACAGAACAGTGAAGCAAAGTTTCCTATGCAGATTTTCTTTTTCTTAAGTCTGAGATTGTAACATGCTAAAAATCTGTAAGACCAACTAGTACACCATTTACAGAGGCACAGATTCCCCTCTAGGGAAAATAACTGATATATGGAAAAGACACAAATATTAGAGTCTTCTTTGGTAGAAGAAGTCAGGAAAAATTACATGATAGGAGAGAAAACTGCTTTTGGATCGTGGTAAAAGAAGCGGCTTTGAGAATTGTGCAAAAATATTCTTCAGTATTTTGTTTCTTTTTCATGCACAGAATCACAAAATGAATTGTGCTTTCAGAAGTCAATTTAACCTGTAGCTATTTCAGCCATCCCAAGAATGCTCTTAATGCAGCATATAAAAGAACACAGGAAATCCTTATACGAGCTCTAAGGCATAAACACCATTTATTTTTGGTAATAAAAACATGGTATTGTTATAAGTTTAAATAAATCTGTTGAGGTTGCCTATTCTTTTTTTTTTTTTTTCATTTTTTTGAGATGGAGTCTCACACTGTTGCCCAAGTTGGAGTTCAGCGGCACCATCTTGACTCACTGCAACCTCCACCTCCTGGGTTCAAGCGATTTTCCTGCCTCAGCCTCTTGAGTAGCTGGGATTACAGGTGCCTGTCACCGCGCCCAGCTAATTTTTGTATTTTTAGTAGAGATCGGGTTTTCACAATGTTGGCCAGGCTGGCCTTGAACTCCTGACCTCAAGTGATCCTCCTGCCTCTGCCTCCTGAAGTGCTGGGATAACAGGCATGAGCCATCCTGCCCGGCCAAGGTTGCCAATTCTGATGAAACAATCTTAACACTTTGGAACTGAAAACTGTCTTAGAGACCTAACCAATATTTTAAGAAGAGGAAATGGAGAATGAGTGAGAAAGCGATGTGTCTATATGTGCTAATTAAATACTAAAGATCTGTAGTACGCTATGTACTGCAGACACTATTAACAGAATGGAGTCCACGTAAATAAACAAAGGGGTGCTCAAAGTTCAAGGGAAAGGCAGCAAATTTGTTTGGGGAAGAAGGGGAGTTCATGGTGGTCACAGACATAAGAAGAAATGTAGTTTTTCACGGGAATGGTATCTTTTCCCCATGATGCTTTTATTTTTTGTGTGTGTAGTTTCTCATAACTGGAAAGCATTTCATCCCTTCCCAGTCCTCAGAGATTGACCATTTTTTCTCTCGGATTCATCCATAAAGGCAGCTCTACAACTCACCATGTGTCTGCCTTTGACTTTGTCATGTTGGGAAGACTTAGGACCCCACCTTCTTTTACCCACAGTCATCAAATTAAATTTTAAAGGGAGACAAACAATAATTTTAGCACAGAGTCAGCAGTTGGGTCTGTGTTTTTAAGTGTTGTTGCACAGAATGGCCATATGGCAGGAGGGGAAATCAAGGTACAAGTCAGATAAGTCACCTTCCCAAGGTCACCTGCTAAGCAGTAGAGCTGGGATTCCAGGCTTTGTGTATTCGTGCATGCCATGCTGTGCTGCTTCTGAATTGCACTTGAGATGTGGGGTCTAGGCCTGGTCTTGCCTAATATCATGGCCAATGTTAGGAAAACCACTAGTCCCTCTGAACCTTAGTAACAGTGCCTACGAGGTGAGGATGTTGACACTTACCATGCCTAATTCAAGAGTTTATGGTGAGGATCAAAGGAGATTATGTATTAAAAGTATTTTATAAAATACAAA
>NW_026662992.1:0-2225 GCF_009828535.3 Hylobates moloch | reverse complement strand
TGAGAAGTTCTGAAACTCTCTTTCTGTAGAAACTGCAACCGGACATTTGGAGCGCTAAGGGGCCTATAGTGGAAAAAGGAACATCTTCAAATAATAAGTACACAGAAGCATTCTGCGAAACTTCTTTCTGATCTGTGCATTCAACTCGCAGAGTTGTACCTTCCTTTTGATTGAGAAGTTGTGAAACTCTCTTTCTGTGGAAACTGCAATTTGACATTCAGAGCGCTAAGGTGCTTATAGTGCAAAAAGGAATATCTTCAAATAACAACTACACTGAATCATTCTGCCAAACTTATTTCTGTTCTGTGCATTCAATTAACAGAGTTGAACCTTACTTTTCATTGAGAAGTTCTGAAACTCTCTTTCTGTACAACCTGTAAGCGGACATTCTGAGCGCTAAGGTGCCTATAGTGGAAAAAGGAACATCTTCTAATAAAAACCACACAGAAGAATTCTGTGAAACTACTTCCTGATCTGTGCATTCAACTAGCAGATTTGAACCTTACTTTTGATTTTGAAGTTGTGAAGCCCTCTTTCTGTAGAAACTGCAAGCGGACATAAGAGGGCTAATGGGTCTATACGGGAGAAAGGAATATCTTCAAATAAAAACTACACAGAGGCATTCTGCGAGACTTCTTTCTGATCTGTGCATGCAACTAGCAGAGTTGAACATAACTTTTGATTGAGGAGTTTTGAAACACTCTATCTGTAGAAACTGCAAGGGGACATTCGGAGCGCTTACGGGCCTATAGTGGAAAAAGGAATATCTTCAAATAAAAACTACACAGAATCATTTTGCCAAACTTCTTTCTGTTCTGTGCATTCAACTAACAGAGTTGAACTTTACCGTTGATTGAGAAGTTCTGAAACCCTCTTTGTGTAGAAACTGCAAGCAGATATTCGGAGCACTAAGGGGCCTATAGTGGAAAAAGTTATGTCTTCAAATAAAAACTACACAGAATCATTCTGCCAAACTTCTTTCTGTTCTGTCCATTCAACTAGCAGAGTTGAATCTTACTTTTGATTGAGTTGTTTTGAAACACTCTTTCTGAAGAAACTGCAAGTGGACATTCGGAGCACTAAGGGGCCTATAGTGGAAAAAGGAATATCTTGAAAGAAAAACTACACAGTATCATTCTGCCAAACTTCTTTATGTTCTGTGCATTCAAGTAACAGTGTTGAACCTTACTTTTGACGGAGACGTTCTGAAACTCTCTTTCTGTAGAAACTGCAGGTGAAAATTTGGAGCACTAATGGTCCATAAGTGGAAAAAGGTATATCTTCAAATAAGAACTACACAGAAGCATTCTGCGAAAATTGTTTCTGATCTGTGCATTCAACTAGCAGAGTTGAACTTTACTTCTTATTGAGAAGTTTTGAGACTCTCTTTCTGCAGAAACTGCAAGCGAACATTCGGAGGGCTAAGCGTCCTATAGTGGAAAAAGGAATATCTTAAAATAAAAACTACACAGAAGCATTCTGTGAAACTTCTTTCTGATCTGTGGATTCTACTAGCAGAGTCGAAACTTACTTTTGCTTGAGGAGTTTTGAAACGCTCTTTCTGTGGAAACTGGAAGGGGACAATCGGAGCGATAAGGGGCCTATAGTGGAAAAAGTAATATCTTCAAAAAAAACTACACAGAATCATTCTGCCAAACTTCTTTCTGTTCTGTGCATTCAACTAACAGAGTTAAAACTTACTGTTGTTTGAGAAGTTCTGAAACACTCTTTCTGTAGAAACTGCAAGCGGATATTCGGAGCACTAAGAGACCTATAGTGGAAAAATGTATATCTTCATGTAAAAACTACACAGAATCATTCTGCCAAACTTCTTTCTGATCTGTGCATTCAACTAACAGAGTTTACCTTACTTTTGATTGAGAAGTTCTGGAACTCTCTTTCTGTAGAAACTGCAAGCGGACATTGGGAGCGCTAAGGGGCCTATAGTGGAAAAAGGAATATTTCAAATAAAAACTACACAGAAGCATTCTTCGAAACTTTTTTCTGATCTGTGCATTCAACTAGCAGAGTTGAAACTTTATTTTGATTCAGGAGTTGTGAAACACTCTTTCTGTAGAAACTGGAAGCGGATATACAGAGTGCTAAGCAGTCTATAGTGGAAAATTTATTATCTTCAATAAAAACTACACAGAATCATTCTGCCCAAATTCTTTTTGTTCTGTGCATTCAACTAACAGAGTTGAACCTTACTGTTGATTGAGAAG
>NW_026662991.1:0-2225 GCF_009828535.3 Hylobates moloch | reverse complement strand
TTTTTGTATTTTTTTAGAGATGGGGTTTCACCATGTTGGCCAGGCTGTTCTCAAACTCTTGACCTCAGGTGATCCACCTACCTCGGCCTCCCAAAGTGCTGGGATTTCAGGGGTGAGCCACCATACCCTGCCGTAGCTAACATTTTTAACGCAATGGAAAAAAAACACTGCATATCAAAATTCGTGAGATCTGACTGGGCACAGTGACTCACACCTGCAATCCCAGCAATTTTTTTTTTTTTTTTTTTTTTTTTTTTGAGACTGAGTTTCGCTCTTGTTGCCCAGGCTAGAGTGCAATGGCGAGATCTCGGTTCGCCGCAACCTCTGCCTCCTGGGTTCAAGTGATTCTCCTGCCTCAGCCTCCCGTGTAGCTGGAATTACAGGCATGCACCACCATGCCCGGCTAATTTTTTTCTTTTTTTAAATATTTTTATTAGAGACGGGGTTATGTTGGTTAGGCTGGTCTCCAACACCCAACCTTAGGTGATCCACCTGCCTCAGCCTCCCGAAGTGCTAGGATTACAGGCATGAGCCACCGCGCCTGGCCAATCCCAGCACTTTGGGAGGCCAAGGTGGGCGGATCACCTGAGGTCAGGAGTTCGAGACCAGCCTGGTCAACATGGCAAAACCCTGTCTCTACTAAACATACAAAAATTAGCTGGATGTGGTGGCAGGTGCCTGTATTCCCAGCTACTTGGGAGGCTGAGGCAGGAGAATCGCTTGAACCTGGGAGGCGGAGGTTGCGGTGAGCCAAGATCGTGCCATCATACTCCAGCCTGGACAACAAGAGTGAAACTCGGTCTCAAAAAAAAAAAAAAAAAAAAAAATTGTGAGATCTTTAGTGATGCTTAGTACGAACTTTATAAGAAAACCAAATCTCGGATTCTCACTTCAAAAAGCCTACTCAACCCACACAGCATCTCCATTGTCTGTGCAGAGCGCCTCCATCTGCTCAGTCCCTCAGGCCTCTCACTTTGCCGGCCGCCAGGTTCCTCACCTCGAGGCCCTGTGTCTTGTCACCTCCATGTCTCTTCCCTGGTCCTTTCACCTGGCACGTGGCAGCCCAGGAGCCTCCTGGCTGATTATCCACTTCATTCTACTGGTCCGCACCCTCCAATGGCTTCCCATCCCACTTAGATGGAAGCTGATCCCCCATCGTCGCCTATAACGTCCCACAGTGCCCAGCCCTGTGCCTTCTCTGGTCTCCTCCTGTCTGCTTCACCTGCTCCGTGCCACACACTCCTACCCTGGGGCCTTGGCACTCGCCACCTCCTCTCCGCGGGACACTTTCCTCCTCCAGCATCTGCATAGTATCCTCTCATTCCATTCCGATATTGTCTCAACTTTTGGGGGAGGCATTCCCCAAAGCAGCGTCTGTATTGGCTAGTCGGTGCCCTATTGCCGCATAACGATTGACCCCACAACCCAGTGCTTTACTGTCTCCCCCAGTTCCTAGGGACCGGCCACTCTGGTGCAGCATGATGGCGGCTCTGCCTCAGGGCCTCTCCTGAGGTCACAGTGAAGACATCAGCCAGGGCTGCTGTCATCTGAAAGCTCCACTGGAGCTGGAGGCCCTGGAGCTTCCCACGTGGCTCACTCCCATGGCTGGCGCTGGCCACTGGATGGCATTCCTCTCCACGGTGGCTGCCTGAGTGTCCTCACTACGCAGGGGCTGGCCGCATCCCTCAGAGCAAGTGAACAAAAAGGGGAGCGGCAGGTGGACTGTAGGTGTCCTTTTTTTCTTTTTCTTTTCTTATTTATTTATTTATTTATTTATTTTTTAGATGGAGTCTTGCTTTGTTGCACAAGCTGGAGTGCAGTGGCTCGATCTTGGCTCACCACAACCTCTGTCTTCCAGGTTCAAGCGATTCTCCTGCCTCAGCCTCCAGAGTAGCTGGGACCGTAGGTGTGCGCCACCACGCCCAGCTCATTTTTTTAAATTATTATTTTTATTTTTGGCCGGGCACGGTGGCTCATGCCTGTAATCCCAGCACTTTGGGAGGCCAAAGCAGGCAGATCATGAGGTCAGGAGATCGAGACCATCCTGGCTAACATGATGAAACCCCGTCTCTACTAAAAATACAAAAAATTAGCCAGGCATGGTGGTGGGTGCCTGTAGTCCCAGCTACTCATGAGGCTGAGGCAGGAGAATGGCGTGAACCCAGGAAGTGGAGCTTGCAGTGAGCCAAGATCGCACCACTGAACTCCAGCCTGGGCAACAGAGC
>NW_026662990.1:1946-2225 GCF_009828535.3 Hylobates moloch | reverse complement strand
GAACTAGTTTACAGTCCCACCAACAGTGTAAAAGTGTTCCTATATCTCCACATCCTCTCCAGCACCTGTTGTTTCCTGACTTTTTAATGATGGCCATTCTAACTGGTGTGAGATGGTATCTCCCTGTGGTTGTAATTTGCATTTCTCTGATGGCCAGTGATGATGAGCATTTTTGCATGTGTTTTTTGGCTGCATAAGTGTCTTCTTTTGAGAAGTGTCTGCTCATGTCCTTCGCCCACTTTTTGATGGGGTTGTTTGTTTTTTTCTTGTAAATTTGTT
>NW_026662990.1:232-1846 GCF_009828535.3 Hylobates moloch | reverse complement strand
CCCATTCTGTAGGTTGCCTGTTCACTCTGATGGTAGTTTCTTTTGATGTGCAGAAGCTCTTTAGTTTAATTAGATCCCATTTGTCAATTTTGGCTTTTGTTGCCATTGCTTTTGGTAATTTAGACATGAAGTCCTTGCCCACGCCTATGTCCTGAATGGTATTGCCTAGGCTTTCTTCTAGGGTATTTATGGTTTTAGGTCTAACATGTAAGTCTTTAATCCATCTTGAATGAATTTTTGTATAAGGTGTAAGGAAGGCATCCAATTTCAGCTTTCTACATATAGCTAGCCAGTTTTCCCAGCACCATTTCTTAAATAGGGAATCCTTTCCCCATTGCTTGTGTTTGTCAGGTTTGTCAAAGATCAGATAGTTGCAGCTATGCGGCATCATTTCTCAGGGCTCTGTTCTGTTCCATTGATCTATGTCTCCTTGGTGATACCAGTACCATGCTGTTTTGGTTAATGTAGCCTTGTAGTATAGTTTGAAGTCAGGTAGCGTGATGCCTACAGCTTTGTTCTTTTGGCTTAGGATTGACTTGGCAATGCGGGCTCTTTTTTGGTTCCATATGAACATTAAAGTAGATTTTTACAATTCTGTGAAGAAAGTCATTGATAGTTTGATGGGGATGGCATTGAATCTATAAATTACCTTGGGCATTATGGCCATTTTCACGATATTCATTCTTCCAAACCGTGAGCATGGAATATTCCTCCATTTGTTTGTATCCTCTTTTATTTTATTGAGCAGTGGTTTGTAGTTCTCCTTGAAGAGGTCCTTCACATCCCTTGTAAGTTGGATTCTTAGGTATTTTATTCTCTTTTAAGCAATTGTGAATGGGAGTTCACTCATGATTTGGCTCTCTGTCTGTGGTTGGTGTACAAGAATGCTTGTGATTTTTGTACATTGATTTTGTATCCTGAGACTTTGCTGAAGTTGCTAATCAGCTTAAGGAGATTTGGGGCTGAGACGATGCGGTTTTCTAGATATACAATCATGTCATCTGCAAACAGGGACAATTTGACTTCCTCTTTTCCTAATTGAATACCCTTTATTTCCTTCTCCTGCCTGATTGCCCTGGCCAGAACTTCCAGCACTATGTTGAATAGGAGTGGTGAGAGAGGGCATCCCTGTCTTGTGCCAGTTTTCAAAGGGAATGCTTCCAGTTTTTGCCCATTCAGTATGATATTGGCTGTGGGTTTGTCATAGATACCTCTTATTATTTTGAGATACGTCCCATCAGTACCTAATTTATTGAGAGTTTTTAGCATGAAGGGTTGTTGAATTTTGTCAAAGGCCTTTTCTGCATCTATTGAGATAATCATGCGGTTTTTGTCTTTGGTTCTGTTTATATGCTGGATTACATGTATTGATTTGCATATGTTGAACCAGCCTTGCATTCCAGAGATGAAGCCCACTTGATCATGGTGTATAAGCTTTTTGATGTGCTGCTGGATTTGGTTTCCCAGTATTTTATTGAGGACTTTTGCATCAATGTTCATCAAGGATATTGGTCTGAAATTCTCTTTTCTGGTTGTGTCTCTGCCAGGCTTTCGTATCAGGACGATGCTGGCCTCACAAAATGTATTACGGAGGAATCCCTCTTTTTCTATCGA
>NW_026662990.1:0-164 GCF_009828535.3 Hylobates moloch | reverse complement strand
TCGAGGAATTTATCCATTTCTTCTAGATATTCTAGTTTATTTGCGTAAAGGTGTTTGTAGTATTCTCTGATGGTAGATTGTATTTCTGTGGGATCGGTGGTTATAACCCCTTTTTTATTTTTTATTGCATCTATTTGATTCTTCTCTCTTTTCTTCTTTATTAG
>NW_026662989.1:0-2226 GCF_009828535.3 Hylobates moloch | reverse complement strand
TTCTTTTGGCTTAGGATTGACTTGGCGATGCGGGCTCTTTTTTGGTTTTTTCAGAAACTGTAGAAGCTTTAGGACTATAGAAATGTTATTGTTAAGGTACTGAAGGGAAATAGCTATCAATCCCCAAATGTAAAATCAGTAAAAAATATCCACTTAAGATGAAAGCTATCTTTGGTATCCACAGAAATAACTATTTCCTACCAAAAAATATGTAGAAGAATGGTTATCACAAGTTTCTTTTTAATAGCCAAAATTGAAAACAACCAGTGTCTATCAATAATAGAATGAATAAGTAAATTGTTTTATATTTATATGGTGAGATACCGCATGGCAATAAAGAAAAATAAACTGCTATTATTTATAAAATATAGATGGATATCACAGTCCTAGCCAGAAACAAAAGTACATATTACATGACCCCATTTATATGAAGTTCAAGAACAGACAAAACTAACTCATGGTAGGAGAATACAGAATAGTAGCTACTTCTGTGGGAAGTATGAGGGGGCTTACTGGAGTGCTATGTATGTTTGAAATCTTGACTTCAGTAACACACATGTAAAAATTCAAGCTGAACACTTAAAATTTGTGCTCATGAATGTAAATTAATCCTCAATATTACTTACATAAAGAAGAAAAAAGCAAAGCAAAAATACAAGCAAAGAAACAAACCCTTAGAAAATTTGCTGTCAGCAGAACTCCTGTAAGAAATGCTGAAGGTAGATCTTTTTTTTTTTTTTTTATACTTTAGGTTTTAGGGTACATGTGCACAATGTGCAGGTTTGTTACATATGTATCCATGTGCCACCTTGATTTCCTGCACCCATTAACTCATCATTTAGCATTAGGTATATCTCCTAATGCTGTCCCTCCCCCCTCCCCCAACCCCACAACAGTCCCCGGAGTGTGATGTTCCCCTTCCTGTGTCCATGAGTTCTCATTGTTCAATTCCCAGCTATGAGTGAGAACATGCGGTGTTTGGTTTTTTGTCCTTGTGATAGTTTACTGAGAATGATGTTTTCCGGTTTCATCCATGTCCCTACAAAGGACATGAACTCATCCTTTTTTATGGCTGCATAGTATTCCATGGTGTATATGTGCCACAGTTTCTTAATCCAGTCTATCGTTGTTGGACATTTGGATTGGTTCCAAGTCTTTGCTATTGTGAATAGTGCTGCAATAAACATACGTATGCATGTGTCTTTATAGCAGCATTATTTATAGTCCTTTGGGTATATACCCAGTAATGGGATGGCTGGGTCAAATGGTATTTCAAGTTCTAGATCCCTGAGGAATCGCCACACTGACTTCCACAATGGTTGAACTAGTTTACAGTCCCACCAACAGTGTAAAAGTGTTCCTATTTCTCCACATCCTCTCCAGCACCTGTTGTTTCCTGATTTTTTAATGATGGCCATTCTAACTGGTGTGAGATGGTATCTCACTGTGGTTTTGATTTGCATTTCTCTGATGGCCAGTGATGATGAGCATTTCTTCATGTGTTTTTTTGGCTGCATAAATGTCTTCTTTTGAGAAGTGTCTGTTCGTGTCCTTTGCCCACTTTTTGATGGGGTTGTTTGTTTTTTTCTTGTAAATATGTTTGAGTTCATTGTAGATTCTGGATATTAGCCCTTTGTCAGATGAGTAGGTTGCAAAAATTTTCTCCCATTCTGTAGGTTGCCTGTTCACTCTGATGGTAGTTTCTTTTGCTGTGCAGAAGCTCTTTAGTTTAATGAGATCCCATTTGTCAATTTTGGCTTTTGTTGCCATTGCTTTTGGTGTTTTAGACATGAAGTCCTTGCCCACACCTATGTCCTGAATGGTATTGCCTAGGTTTTCTTCTAGGATTTTAATGGTTTTAGATCTAACATTTAAGTCTTTAATCCATCTTGAATTAATTTTTGTATAAGGTGTAAGGAAGGGATCCAGTTTCAGCTTTCTACATATGGCTAGCCAGTTCTCCCAGCACCATTTATTAAATAGGGAATCCTTTCCCCATTTCTTGTTTTTGTCAGGTTTGTCAAAGATCAGATAGTTGTAGATATGCAGCATCATTTCTGAGGGCTCTGTTCTGTTCCATTGATCTATGTCTCTGTTGTGGTACCAGTACCATGCTCTTTTGGTTACTGTAGCCTTGTAGTATAGTTTGAAGTCAGGTAGTGTGATGCCTCCAGCTTTGTTCTTTTGGCTTAGGATTGACTTGGCGATGCGGGCTCTTTTTTGGTT
>NW_026662988.1:0-2226 GCF_009828535.3 Hylobates moloch | reverse complement strand
TTGACATAAGGCCAGAACTTCAAAATAGAAAAAGTTTACATAAGGCTAGAAACCAGGAAAGAATCCTTATTTATTCCTCAAACTCTTAGCATGTTCTATGAATTATAAGCACTTACTGAAGGTAGGGATCATGACTATCTTGTTCTCTACCATAGCTACCACAGTAAGCATTTATAAACCACAATTTCTAGTATACAATTAAAAATCAAGAGTTTAGTAAGTGAATGAATAAAGCAAAGCAAGCCAAATCGAAAAAGAATTTGAGTCACAAAGTATAATTATCTTTTCTGAAAAACTACCTCTATAGAGTTCAATAAAATAAACTCTTCTGTTTCTTTTGGAACTACACTGAGGCCACTAATGTAGAAGGGGATTATTTATTTCTGTTTGCTAATAGAAATGAAGTTTGATCATGGGACACCACAAATACTCCTCAAGTTATCCCTTTCATAGATTGTTACTAGTTAGACAGCCAAGTAGAAAGGGGTCCCTGAAGAACCTCCTACCAGCCTGCACTGAGAAGAATGTGCACTGGGGTAGAGCATTGGAAATCTCACCCCTTTGCAGGGAAGAGGAGCGGCCTGGCTCCTCCTCTTCCTGGGTGGTACCTGGGATTCAATCTGTGAGGTGGGAAGCCTTTACTAGCAGGACTCTCGCTCTGCTAACAATCCCTGTTTCCCTTTTTGCCCAACAAATTCCATTTTTCTAACCCTTCAAAGTGTCTGTGAGCCTAATCTCTCCTGGCTGCAGGGCAAGGACCCTGTATTTTGCTGAACTAAGGAGAAAGTCCTACAACACTAGCACTATCTACAGCACTGGGAGATATCATGGGACATAAAAAATGTTATGTTGTCCCCCATAATAGAAATGTGGTAATTTTCTTGATGTAGTGTGGAATGTAGTATTAATAAGGAGGATGCATTCAACCCTTTGCAGGACATTTGCTGCTTTGCTGTACAATATCTAAATAGTTTTGCAGATACACTTGCCCTGTCTCATAATGATGGCTGAAGATAAGTTTTAAAATCTGCGTCAGTGGGCCCTGATTGTCCATGACTGAGAGGAATCCATCCTCCTTCTTGGATATCTGAACCCTGATATTCCTCTGAAAAATCACAACCTATCTGTTTTTAGTATGTAAGCTCTGGGTAATGATATCTCCCAAGAATGTTAATATGACTCCAGTTTGATCATAAGAAAACTTATCTCCAAAGCTGTAATGATCAGGTCAGGAATCCAGCAGCAAATGAAATGCAGACTTAGTACTTTTGTTTGAACTATTGGGAAAAGTTTTTCTTTTTCAAAAAGCTTTATTTTCAGGGGTTATGTGTGCAAGTTTGTTACATGAATATATTGCATAATGCTGCTTCTTTTTTCCTAAAAGCATTTCTGAAAGAGCAGACCCACAACTCCTGCCTATAATCTTACCAAGAGTAAAGAGACCCTGATAAAAAATGGAGCCAACACAGAAGAAAGCAGAGACAACAAACAAGTAGAAGAAAACAGTTCTACTAATAAGATGTCAACTGTAGAGTTCATGTATTTCCAAACTCCTTTATCTATATTATTGATATTCCTACATTTATTTATGTAGTACAACAAATACTTGTAAACTTTCTATCCCCTAAATTAAAACATTACCAATGACTAAATCTATTTTTAACTCCTTTCCTATCCTGCTCCCTGCCTCACTCTAAATGTAAACAATGTCCTGATCTTTTAATGTGTAACTAGCTTACTTCTTAAAGGTAAGTTTTCTTCCTCAGGTATGTATTTTTTATTTTTCCTTGGTTTAGACTTGTACACAATTTATCATACTATATGAAAAAACTTAAAGAGCTTTTAAAATTTTTTCCCTCAACCTTAAGTTACTAAGTTTTTTTTCCATTGTTGAATGTTGTTGTTGAATGGTTTTCACTTCTATACCACATTCTACAGTTGTCATTTAAAAATGTGCTTATTCATTATCCTATCAGTGAATATTTGACTACTATGAACAGTGCAACTATGAACATTATTTAACATATCCCTTGGAATGCAATTGGCAGGAATACATTACAGGATGTGCCAACATTTATCTTTACAGGATAATACTATGACATCTCCATAAGAGGTACAGGAAATATGATCTCATATGCCAAAACCCCCCAAATATTCCATTATATGGAATTATATGGAATATTTGTGAACAGACCCTAAAACCTCTACAGTATGATTTAAAAAATT
>NW_026662987.1:0-2226 GCF_009828535.3 Hylobates moloch | reverse complement strand
GAGAGCCAAAAAACAGTAAAAATCCGACCATGCATGTACAGCAGCAGTGCTGAAGCTCAGGAGCTCATGACAGCAGTTGGACACATACTGGAGGAGAAAATGTCACTTTGCCATGCGCACCATGCCTCGAAGGTAAATCAGCACAAACGGGAGTTTCAAGCCCCCGTCTGTGGGGTTCCCTGCAACCACAGGCACCCCTTCTACTCAGAACACAGCAGAATGCTGAGCTATGCAGCCAGCAGTCAACAAGCCACTCTCAAGAGCCAGGGTTGTCCCAACAGAGAGAGGCAAATCAGAGATCAGCAGCCCTTGAAAAGTGTCCGGTGCAACAATGAACAATGGGGCCTGCGACATCCCCAACTCTTGCTCCCCAAGAAAGCTGTATCCCCAGTCAGTCCCCCTCAGCACTGGCTGAAGATACCCGGTGCCTCTAGCCACCATCACCACTGTCCAAGGCACTGTCTTCTGCAGGGAGGTATCTAATTTATTCAGTCACAAATTCTTTTTTAGCCTTCCCTAGAGAAAAACAAATCCCCAAGAAAAAATTCACTCTGTAGAGAAAAAATATTTTCTCTCATGTTAGTACATGCAGAACATTTAATATTCCACAATATATATGGTTTTTTAATCATAAGAGGGTGATGGCTTTTATTTGTGCCGTGCTTGGTGTGGGCTTGGTTTCTAGAAGCGACAGGACATGGAGGGATGCTGACAGTGGTGCTGTACGCCCGCCTTCATCCTGAGTTCCTTCACTGAACCTTACGTTTCCATAATACCGTCTTTACACAAACAAGAAAAAATTCTAAAAACAAGATGAGGAAAAACCTATGAAGATCCCACTCTGAAATAAGGTTCAACCCATCTTTCCACTACTACTGTCTACCTCAAACTTTATGTAGCTGTAGGGAAAAGGCTTGCAGAGATGTCACAGGGCTGAACATCTCCATGCAGGCTCCAGGAAGTCTCACAGCCGAATTGCTTCATGTGTCACAAAATAGTGGAAGTTTGGGTGAGAGAGTGCCAGACCCCGAGTTCAGAATTGGGAGAAGTCTTGACCCTGGGTATCCTGGTGGAGAATAGATAATGTCTGCCCCTGGGAAGCCTCTTGTCTCCCTGACAAAGGCTGGGATGGAGATGGGCCCTCTTAGCTCAGCCAACATGCGAAGCACAGAGTCCCCATCCCACTGCCTCTCCCTTTCTCACACTCTGGAGTGGTGGTGGGGAGAGACCTTCTAGCTCTGTGCATGTGTAGGTGGGGGGCGGGGGGCCGGGGGGCGGCCTTCATGGAGGCTGCTGAAGGCGGTGAACTCCCTTGCCCCAGATGAGGGAATGACCCTGCTGGGAGGTCAGACCCTGCAACGGCTGTGGGGGTATCAGGTTGAGTGGGCTCCAGGTACCCTCAATGCACTGGGCAGGTCTCAGGCCAGGGTCCCTGGACCCCGCCTGGGTGATGTGGTCACTCCCTGGGGGACTGCTGTCAGGGCCCAGCCACCCAACCTTGGCAGCACCGTCCCATCGCAGGACTGGACTTTCTGAGTCTGGAGACAGGACAGTGCTTCCCAGGCCTGACAGACTGGGAAGTCCTCCATCCCTAGACCAGCCTCCCACACAGCATGGACAGTCTCCTACATTTACCTTCAGGGCACTGACTGATCCTTCTCACTCTAAGGCAACCAAGGCAAAGATGAGGACATGTGCCAAGCTGGGAGCCAGTCCCCTCCCTAAATGGGCCTGAGGGAAGCACCATCCCTGTCCCAATCCGCTGCAAGTTTCCGCCCAGGAGACACATAGGGAAGGGAGGACGGAGCCCCTCTGCTGGCTGACACTGGAAAAGCGGGACCTGGGAGAAGAGGGAGCGCAGGGCTGGCAGGGGATGCTCCAGGCCCATGGAGAGCTCAGGCTGCACCATGGGGCTGCCCCTCCTGCACTGGAGGCTGTGCCCTTTGCAGGATCTGAGAAAGTCCAGTCCTGAGATGGAACAGCACTGCCCAGGGTGGGTGGCCGGGGCCTGACAGCAGTCCCCCTCGGCCAGGGTCCAGGGAGCCTGGGCCGAGACCTGCCCAGTGCACTGAGGGTGCACCTGGAGCCCACCCTACCTGACACCCCCACAGCACTGAGAGGGTCTGACCTCCCAGCATGCACCTGTCTCTCCCTGCACCCCAGCTGCCCACTCTGCCTGTTCCCTGGCTGCCTCCATCCTGTGTAGCCCATAGACTGTGACCATCT
>NW_026662986.1:0-2069 GCF_009828535.3 Hylobates moloch | reverse complement strand
CTGTAGACCGGAGCTGTTCCTATTCGGCTACCTTGGCTCCACCCTCGTTTTGCCAGTATTTTATTGAGGATTTTTGCATCAATGTTCATCACCGATATTGGTCTGAAATTCTCTTTTTTGGTTGTGTCTCTGCCAGGCTTTGGTATCAGGATGATGCTGGCCTCATAAAATGAGTTAGGGAGGATTCCCTCTTTTTCTATCAATTGGAATAGTTTCAGAAGGAATGGTACCAGTTCCTCCTTGTACCTCTGTAGAATTCGGCTGTGAATCCATCAGGCCTGTATCTTTTTGGTTGGTAAGCTATTGATTATTGCCACAATTTCAGAGCCTGTTATAGGTCTGTTCAGAAATTCAACTTCTTCCTGGTTTAGTCTTGGGAGGGTGTATTTGTCAAGGAATTTATCCATTTCTTCTAGATTTTCTAGTTTATCTGCATAGAGGTGTTTGTAGTATTCTCGGATGGTAGATTGTATTTCTGTGGGATTGGTGGTGATATCCCCTTTTTCATTTTTTATTGCATCTATTTGATTCTTCTCTCTTTTCTTCTTTATTAGTCTTGCTAGCAGTCCATCAATTTTGTTGATCTTTTCAAAAAACCAGCTCCTGGATTCATTAATTTTTTGAAGGGTTTTTTTGTGTCTCCATTTCCTTCAGTTCTGCTCTGATTTTAGTTATTTCTTGCCTTCTTCTAGCTTTTGAATATGTATGCTCTTGCTTTTCTAGTTCTTTTAATTGTGATGTTAGGGTGTCAATTTTGGATCTTTCCTGCTTTCTCTTGTGGGCATTTAGTGCTATAAATTTCCCTCTGCACACTGCTTTGAATGTGTCCCAGAGATTCTGGTATGTTGTGTCTTTGTTCTCATTGGTTTCAAAGAACATCTTTATTTCTGCCTTCATTTCATTATGTACCCAGTAGTCATTCAGGAGAAGGTGTTCAGTTTCCATGTAGTTGAGCAGTTTTGAGTGAGTTTCTTAATCCTGAGTTCTAGTTTGATTGCACTGTGGTCTGAGAGACAGTTTGTTATAATTTCTGTTCTTTTACATTTGCTGAGGAAAGCTTTACTTCCAACTATGTGGTCAATTTTGGAATAGGTGTGGTGTGGTGCTGAAAAAAATGTATATTCTGTTGATTTGGGGTGGAGAGTTCTGTAGATGTCTATTAGGTCCACTTTGTGCAGAGCTGAGTTCAAATCCTGGATATCCTTGTTAACTTTCTGTCTCGTTGATCTGTCTAATGTTGACAGTGGGGTGTTAAAATCTACCATTATTATTGTGTCGGAGTTTAAGTTCCTTTGTAGGTCATTTAGGACTTGCTTTATGAACCTGGGTGCTCCTGTGTTGGGTGCATATATATTTAGGATAGTTAGCTCTTCTTGTTGAATTGATCCCTTTACCATTATGTAATGGCCTTCTTTGTCTCTTTTGATCTTTGTTGGTTTAAAGTCTATTTTATCAGAGACTAGGATTGCAACCCCTGCCTTTTTTTGTTTTCCATTTGCTTGATAGATCTTCCTCCATCCCTTTATTTTGAGTCTATGTGTGTCTCTGCACGTGAGATGGGTTTCCTGAATACAGCACACTGATGGGTCTTGACTCCTCATCCAATTTGCCAGTCTGTGTCTTTTAATTGGAGCATTTAGCCCATTTACATTTAAAGTTAATATTGTTATGTGTGAATCTGATCCTGTCATTATGATGTTAGTTGGTTATTTTGCTCATTAGTTGATGCAGTTTCTTCCTAGCTTCGATGGTCTTTACAATTTGGCATGTTTTTCAGGGGCTGGTACCGGTTGTTCCTTTCCATGTTTACTGCTTCCTTCAGGAGCTCTTTTACGGCAGGCCTGGTGGTGACAAAATCACTCAGCGTTTGCTTGTCTGTAAAGTATTTTATTTCTCCTTCACTTATGAAGCTTAGTTTGGCTGGATATGAAATTCTGGGTTGAAAATTCTTGTCTTTACGAATGTTGAATATCGGCCCCCACTCTCTTCTGGCTTGTAGAGTTTCTGCTGAGAGATCAGCTGTTAGTCTGATGGGCTTCCCTTTGTGGGTAACCCGACCTTTCTCTCTG
>NW_026662985.1:0-2227 GCF_009828535.3 Hylobates moloch | reverse complement strand
GAGCCAAGTCAAAAGGGAAACCCCTTATAAAACCATCAGATCTTGTGAGACTTACTCACTGCCATGAGAACAGTATAGGGGAAACTGCCCCCATAATTCAATTATCTCCCACCAGGTCCCTCCCACAACATGTGGGAATTATGAGAGCTACAATTCAAGACGAGATTTGGGTGGAGACACAGCCAAACCATATCACACAGCAAAAACCAAGCTGTAATATTTACTGAGATTTTATTGAAACTTCTTAAACTGTGGGAGAGAAGTGTAACACAAACACTAGGACTTACAACCATGCATAGACTTCAGATGCATTCTGAAATCCCTTACTATGCTAATTTCCTGCCTGACTTCTGGCCTGCCTCCAAATGGCCAGCAGCAGTTTACCACCCCCACCACCAGAATTTTCTATAAGCATTTCCAGCTCAGAATCATAACCAAACTTACTACCAGCCCAAAAGAGAGTGTTGGAAAACTTTTCCCTTATCTCAGTCTAAGAAGGGGGGAGTTCTACAGTGCCCTCATTTTAGGCCTCAAAACCCATCTTCATCAAGAATGTTTTATAGGGAACCATTCTTCTTTTTCAGAGGAAACCCTATCCAGATACATAGGAGGTGATCTGGTAAGACAGTTGCGAAATACTCTGAATGTTTATTTTCCTATGCTTTGGTTATTACTACTCTTACATAACATGAAAAAAAGTTGTGTCATTTTTTTCTTCTGGGCTTCTACATAAATGCCAGGTGCTAAGCATATTTTCTTTCATTTATCTTCAGAGAAAATCAGAAGGCACATTTGTATTTACATTTTCTATGCCCTTCGCACTGGGTCACAGTAACTTCCCCAAAATAAGAAAAGAATTGGAGCATCTCCCCTGTCTTAGCCATTGGAGTGAAAGCAGTGTCACAGTAGTTACATGTCTCTGCTCTGGAGGGAGACTGCCTGGATAAAAATCCTGCTTCCACTACTTGTGTGCTGAGTGACTGTCAGCATGTCACTGAACCTCTCTATCACTGTCTTAATCCATAAAATTGAATATAATACCTATACCTAAACTAATAGGTAGCATGTATTGTTGATTAAAAGGAATAACGTGATTAAAACATTTGAGAAAGTGTTTGTATCATGGTAAATGTTCAGTAACATTAGCTCTCTGTGAGTCACTGATCAGCATGTCTCAAATCTGTCATATTTCAGTTAAGTAAGGATTACAGCAGCATCTCCATATCTCTTAGGATTTACATGACAAGTGGACACTAGTTTATTTGGTCCTTACACTTGTGATCTGAAGCCACGATTATCTCATAGGTAAGAGCTTCTTATATGAACATGTCCAAATGTTGAAGCCTAGGAGAAATCTCCAGTATGTAAAAGGTATCCAATGGGTGTTCATGGTGGACAGGAGTACAAGATTGAGATCCCCAGTAAATACATTTGTCCTCTAAGTTTGAACTATAAAACCAAGGAGGATATTTGCAGAGTCTTTAAAACTTCAGAATAAAAAAACTTATCATAGTTACAGAAAAAAAAATCAGTCAGAAGATAAATATTTGGCCAGCCATGGAAACAATCATAGTCAATGCCCATTCCATTCCCATTTGCAAGGCTTTAACTATTACTAAATATTGGACTATTTTATACTGATGCCATTAAACAGGTAAATGACAGGCAAATTTCATGTTGGCTCTCCCTCATTCTTGAAATCTGTGAACTCACCATTCAACTGTTTTTACTCTGCATTATCTTGCTGGAACCAGTAATCAGCCACTCATTAAGCACTTGCATAATCACACTCCCCACCTCACACAATATGCCTCCTCTCTAGAAGAACTTTCCTTGACTGATTTATGATTGGAAGTGTAGCCCAGTACTGAGCAATGCACCCTGAGGGGATATTTGCTGTAGTTCTTCTTGGATCTATTTCTCTGCTCTTAAAAAAAAGAGGTAAAAGACAAATCTTTTTTTAATGAATCAATTTAATGTTATATAGATAATATATAAACATAGACATGCAAGCATGTATACATAAAATTACAGGAAGACACAAATATGTTATAGCATTGATTTTAAAATTTTAGCTGTGAGGCTGTTAAACTCACTAGTTTAAAAGGACAGTTGAATTCAAACTGTGCCTTTGTAAGTGGAAAAGGGTAAAGTTTACCAGTCCCACATGACCAGAGCCATGAGTTTTAGAGAAAACAGGGTAGCAAATTTATATCTCAAAGCACAC
>NW_026662984.1:0-2227 GCF_009828535.3 Hylobates moloch | reverse complement strand
TCTTAAAGAAAAGAATTTTCAACCCAGAATTTCATATCCAGCCAAACGAAGCTTCATAAGTGAAGGAGAAATAAAATACTTTACAGACAAGCAAACACTGAGTGATTTTGTCACCACCAGGCCTGCCCTAAAAGAGCTCCTGAAGGAAGCACTAAACATGGAAAGGAACAAACAGTACCAGCCACTGCAAAAACATGCCAAATTGTAAAGACCATCGAGGCTAGGAAGAAACTGCATCAACTAATGAGCAAAATAACCAAGTAACATCATAATGACAGGATCAGATTCACACATAACAATATTAACGTTAAATGTCAATGGGCTAAATGCTCCAATTAAAAGACACAGCCTGGCAAACTGGATAAGGAGTCAGGACCCATCAGTGTGCTGTATTCAGGAAACCCATCTCACGTGCAAAGACACACATAGACTCAAAATAAAGGGATGGAGGAAGATCTATCAAGCAAATGGAAAACAAAAAAAGGCAGGGGTTGCAATCCTAGTCTCTGATAAAATAGACTTTAAACCAACAAAGATCAAAAGAGACAAAGAAGGCCATTACATAATGGTAAAGGGATCAATTCAACAAGAAGAGCTAACTATCCTAAATATATATGCATCCAACACAGGAGCACCCAGATTCATAAAGCAAGTCCTGAGTGACCTACAAAGGGACTTAAACTCCCACACAATAATAATGGGAGATTTTAACACCCCACTGTCAACATTAGACACATCAACGAGACAGAAAGTTAACAAGGATATCCAGGAATTGAACTCAGCTCTGCACAAAGTGGACCTAACAGACATCTACAGAACTCTCCACCCCAAATCAACAGAATATACATTTTTTTCAGCACCACACCACACCTATTCCAAAATTGACCACATAGTTGGAAGTAAAGCTCTCCTCAGCAAATGTAAAACAACAGAAATTATAACAAACTGTCTCTCAGACCACAGTGCAATCAAACTAGAACTCAGGATTAAGAAACTCACTCAAAACCACTCAACTACATGGAAACTCAACAACCTGCTCCTGAATGACTATTGGGTACATAATGAAATGAAGGCAGAAATAAAGATGTTCTTTGAAACCAACAAGAACAAAGACACAACATACCAGAATCTCTGGGACACGTTCAAAGCAGTGTGTAGAGGGAAATTTATAGCACTAAATGCCCACAAGAGAAAGCAGGAAAGATCCAAAATTGACACCCTAACATCACAATTGAAAGAACTAGAAAAGAAAGTGCAAACACATTCAAAAGCTAGCAGAAGGCTAGAAATAACTAAAATCAGAGCAGAACTGAAGGAAATAGAGACACAAAAAACCCTTCAAAAAATTAATGAATCCAGGAGCTGGTTTTTTGAAAAGATCAACAAAATTGATAGACCGCTAGCAAGACTAATAAAGAAGAAAAGAGAGAAGAATCAAATAGATGCAATAAAAAATGAAAAAGGGGATATCACCACCGATCCCACAGAAATACAATCTACCATCAGAGAATACTACAAACACCTCTATGCAAATAAACTAGAAAATCTAGAAGAAATGGATAAATTCCTCGACAAATACACCCTCCCAAGACTAAATCAGGAAGAAGTTGAATCTCTGAATAGACCAATAACAGGCTCTGAAATTGTGGCAATAATCAATAGCTTACCAACCAAAAAGAGTCCAGGACCTGATGGATTCACAGCCGAATTCTACCAGAGGTACAAGGAGGAACTGGTACCATTCCTTCTGAAACTATTCCAATCGATAGAAAAAGAGGGAGTCCTCCCTAACACATTTTATGAAGCCAGCATGATCCTGATACCAAAGCCTGGCAGAGACATAACCAAAAAAGAGAGTTTCAGACCAATATCCTTGATGAACATTGATGCAAAAATCCTCAATAAAATACTGGCAAACCGAATCCAGCAGCACATCAAAAAGCTTATCCACCATAATCAAGTGGGCTTCATCCCTGGGATGCAAGGCTGGTTCAACATACGCAAATCAATAAATGTAATCCAGCATATAAACAGAACCGAAGGCAAAAACCACATGATTATCTCAATAGATGCAGAAAAGGCCTTTGACAAAATTCAACAACCCTTCATGCTAAAAACTCTCAATAAATTAAGTATTGATGGAACGTATCTCAAAATAATAAGAGCTATCTATGACAAACCCACAGCCAATATCATACTGAATGGGCAAAAACTGGAAGCATTCCCT
>NW_026662983.1:2145-2227 GCF_009828535.3 Hylobates moloch | reverse complement strand
GCTGAGGGTCCTGTCTGGTAGAAGGAAAACTAACAAACAGAAAGGACATCCACACCAAAAACCCATCTGTACATCACCATCA
>NW_026662983.1:1646-2045 GCF_009828535.3 Hylobates moloch | reverse complement strand
CGGGTACTCCTCTGAGACAAAACTTTCAGAGGAACTATCAGACAGCTGAATTTGTGGTCTCACGAAAATCCGCTGTTCTGCAGCCACCGCTGCTGACACCCAGCCAAACAGGGTCTGGAGTGGACCTCTAGTAAACTCCAACAGACCTGCAGCTGAGGGTCCTGTCTGGTAGAAGGAAAACTAACAAACAGAAAGGACTTCAACACCAAAAACCCATCTGTACATCACCATCACCAAAGACAAAAAGTAGATAAAACCACAAAGATGGGGAAAAAACAGAGCAGAAAAACTGGAAACTCTAAACAACAGAGCACCTCTCCTCCTCCAAAGGAACGCAGTTCCTCACCAGCATCGGAACAAAGCTGGATGGAGGATGACTTTGATGAGTTGAGAGAAGAA
>NW_026662983.1:1251-1546 GCF_009828535.3 Hylobates moloch | reverse complement strand
AGGGCTTAAAGGAGCTGATGGAGCTGAAAGCCAAGTTTCGAGAACTACGCGAAGATTGCAGAAGCCTCAGTAGCAGATGCGATCAACTGGAAGAAAGGGTATCCCTGATGGAAGATGAAATGAATGAAATGAAGAGAGAAGGGAAGTTTAGAGAAAAAAGAATAAAAAGAAATGAACAAAGCCTCCAAGAAATTTGGGACTATGTGAAAAGACCAAACCTACGTCTGATTGGTGTACCTGAAAATGATGGGGAGAATGGAACCAAGTTGGAAAACACTCTGCAGGATATTATCCA
>NW_026662983.1:0-1151 GCF_009828535.3 Hylobates moloch | reverse complement strand
GGGGAGAATGGAACCAAGTTGGAAAACACTCTGCAAGATATTATCCAGGAGAACTTCCCCAATCTAGCAAGGCAGGCCAGCATTCAGATTCAGGAAATACAGAGAACGCCACAAAGATACTCCTCGAGAAGGGCAACTCCAAGACACATAATTGTCAGATTCACCAAAGTTGAAATGAAGGAAAAAATGTTAAGGGCAGCCAGAGAGAAAGGTCGGGTTACCCACAAAGGGAAGCCCATCAGACTAACAGCTGATCTCTCAGCAGAAACTCTACAAGCCAGAAGAGAGTGGGGGCCGATATTCAACATTCTTAAAGAAAAGAATTTTCAACCCAGAATTTGCTATCCCGCCAAACTAAGCTTCATAAGTGAAGGAGAAATAAAATACTTTACAGACAAGCAAACGCTGAGTGATTTTGTCACCACCAGGCCTGCCCTAAAAGAGCTCCTGAAGGAAGCACTAAACATGGAAAGGAACAACCGGTTCCAGCCACTGCAAAAACATGCCAAATTGTAAAGACCATCGAGGCTAGGAAGAAACTATAGCAACTAACGAGCAAAATAACCAACTAACATCATAATGACAGGATCAGATTCACACATAACAATATTAACGTTAAATGTAAATGGGCTAAATGCTCCAATCAAAAGACACAGACTGGCAAACTGGATAAGGAGTCAGGACCCATCAGTGTGCTGTATTCAGGAAACCCATCTCACGTGCAGAGACACACATAGACTCAAAATAAAGGGATGGAGGAAGATCTATCAAGCAACTGGAAAACAAAAAAAGGCAGGGGTTGCAATCCTAGTCTCTGATAAAATAGACTTTAAACCAACAAAGATCATAAGAGACAAAGAAGGCCATTACATAATGGTAAAGGGATCAATTCAACAAGAAGAGCTAAATATCCTAAATATATATGCACCCAACACAGGAGCACCCAGATTCATAAAGCAAGTCCTCAGTGACCTACAAAGGGACTTAAACTCCCACACAATAATAATGGGAGATTTTAACACCCCACTGTCAGCATTAGACAGATCAACGAGACAGAAAGTTAACAAGGATATCCAGGAATTGAACTCAGCTCTGCACCAAGCAGACCTAATAGACATCTACAGAACTCTCCACCCCAAGTCAACAGAATA
>NW_026662982.1:0-2228 GCF_009828535.3 Hylobates moloch | reverse complement strand
CGGTGGCTGCAGAACAGCGGATTTTCGTGAGACCACAAATTCAGCTGTCTGATAGTTCGTCTGAAAGTTTTGTCTCAGAGGAGTACCCGGTTGAATGTGGTGTCAGTCTGTCCCTACTGGGGGGATGCCTCCCAGTTAGGCTGCTCAGGGGTGAGGGACCCACTTTAGGAGGCAGTCTGTCTGTTCTCAGATCTCCAGCTGCGTGCTGGGAGAACCACTACTCTCTTCAAAGCTGTCAGTCAGACAGGGACCTTTAAGTCTGTGGAGGTTCTTGCTGAGTTTTTGTTTGTCTGTGCCCTGCCCCCAGAGGTGGAGCCTACAGAGGCAGGCAGGCCTCCTTGAGCTGTGGTGGGCTCCACCCAGTTCGAGCTTCCTGGCTGCTTTGTTTACCTAAGCAAGCCTGGGCAATGGCGGGCGCCCCTCCCCCAGCCTCGCTGCCGCCTTGCAGCTTGATCTCAGACTGCTGTGCTAGCAATCAGCGAGACTCCGTGGGCATAGGACCCTCCGAGCCAGGTGCGGGACACAATCTCCTAGTGTGCCGTTTTCCAGGCCCGTTGGAAAAGCGCAGTATTGGGGTGGGACTGACCCGATATTCCAGGTGCCGTCTGTTTCCCCTTTCTTTGACTAGGAAAGGGAACTCCCTGACCCCTTGCGCTTCCCGAGTGAGGCAATGCCTCGCCCTGCTTCGCCTCGCGCACAGTGCGCTTCGCCGACTGTCCTGCACCCACTGTTAGGCACTCCCTAGTGAGAGGAAACCGGTACCTCAAGCAGAAATGCAGAAATCACCCGTCTTCTGTGTCGCTGGGGCTGGGAGCTGGAGACCGGAGCTCTTCCTATTCGGCCATCTTGACTCCACCCTCTTCTTTGTCTCTTTTGATCTTTGTTGGTTTAAAGTCTGTTTTATCAGAGATTAGGATTGCAACCCCTGCCTTTTTTTGTTTTTCATTTGCTTGATAGATCTTCCTCCATCCTTTTATTTTGAACCTGTGTGTGTCTCTGCACGTGAGATGGGTTTCCTGAATACAGCACACTGATGGGTCTTGACTCCTTATCCAATTTGCCAGTCTGTGTCTTTCAATTGGAGCATTTAGTCCATTTACATTTAAAGTTAATATTGTTATGTGTCAATCTGATCCTGTCATTATGATGTTAGTTGGTTATTTTGCTTGTTAGTTGATGCAGTTTCTTCCTAGCCTCGATGGTCTTTACAATTTGGCATGATTTTGCAGTGGCTGGTACCGGTTGTTCCTTTCCATATTTAGTGCTTCCTTCAGGAGCTCTTGTAAGGCCGGCCTGGTGGTGACAAAATCTCTCAGCATTTGCTTGTCTGTAAAGTATTTTATTTCTCTTTCACTTATGAGGCTTAGTTTGGCTGGATATGAAATTCTGTGTTGAAAATTCTTTTCTTTAAGAATGTTGAATATTGGCCCCCACTCTCTTCTGGCTTGTAGAGTTTCTGCTGAGAGATCAGCTGATAGTCTGATGGGCTTCCCTTTGTGGGTAACCCGACCTTTCTCTCTGGCTGCCCTTAACATTTTTTCCTTCATTTCAACTTTGTTGAATCTGACAATTATGTGTCTTGGAGTTGCTCTTCTTGAGGAGTATCTTTGTGGCGTTCTCTGTATTTCCTGAATCTGAATGTTGGCCTGCCTTGCTAAATTGGGGAAGTTCTCCTGGATAATATCCTGCAGAATGTTTTCCAACTTGGTTCCATTCTCCCTGTCACTTTCAGGTACACCAATCAGATGTAGATTTGGTCTTTTCACATAGTCCCATATTTCTTGGAGGCTTTGTTCATTTCTTTTTATTCTTTTTTCTCTAACCTTCCCTTCTCACTTCATTTCATTCATTTCATCTTCCATCACTGATACCCTTTTTTCCAGTTGATCGCATCAGCTCCTGAGGCTTCTGCAATCTTCACGTAATTCTCGAGCCTTGGCTTTCAGCTCCATCAGCTACTTTAAGCACATCTCTGTGTTGGTTATTCTAGTTATACATTTGTCTAAATTTTTTTCAAAGTTTTTAACTTCTTTGTGTTTGGTTTGAATTTCCTCCTGTAGCTCGGAGTAGTTTGATCGTCTGAAGCCTTCTTCTCTCAACTCGTCAAAGTCATTCTCCATCCAGCTTTGTTCCATTGCTGGTGAGGAACTGCATTCCTTTGGAGGAGGAGAGGCACTCTGCTTTTTAGAGTTTCCAGTTTTTCTGCTCTGTTTTTTCCCCATCTTTGT
>NW_026662981.1:0-2228 GCF_009828535.3 Hylobates moloch | reverse complement strand
GTTCTTGTTGCCTAGGCTGGAGTGCAATGGTGTGATCTCGGCTCACTGCAACCTCTGCCCCCCAGGTTCAAGTGATTCTCCCGCCTCAGCCTCCCAAGTAGCTGGGATTACAGGCATGCGCAATGATGCCTGGCTAATTTTGTGTTTTTATTTTATATTTATTTATTTATTTATATTTATATTTATTTATTTATTTTTTGAGTCTTGCTCTTTCACCCAGGCTGGAGTGCAGTGGCACAATCTCGGCTCACTGCAAGCTCTGCCTGCCAGATTCATGCCATTCTCCTGCCTCAGCCTCCTGAGTAGCTGGGACTACAGGCACCCACCACCATGCCCGGCTAATTTTTTTTGTATTTTTAATTTTGTATTTTTAGTAGAGACGGGATTTCTCCATGTTGGTCAGGCTGGTGTCAAACTCCTGACCTCAGGTGATCCACCCGCCTTGGCCTCCAAAACTGCTGGGATTACAGGCATGAGTCACCACGCCCAGCCTTATTTGTTCATTTTCACACTGCTGTAAAGAACTACCTGAGACTAGGTAATTTATAAAGAAAAGAGGTTTAATTGACTCACAGTTCCACATGACTGGGGAAGCCTCAGGAAAGTTACAATTCAATCATGGTGGAAGGGGAAGGAGAAGCAAGGCACATCTTACATGGTGGCAGGAGAGAGAGAGAGAGCACACAAAGAAGGGAAGTGCTACACTTTTTAACCATCAGATCTTGTGAGAACTCACTCATTATCAAGAGAACAGCATGGGGAAAATCTGCCCACATGATCCAATCACCTCCCACTAGGTCCTTCCCCTGAAATGTGAGGATTACAATTCTACATGAAAATTGGATGAGGACACAGAGCCAAACCATATCACCCAGTATTCATACCATGGAAGTCCCACAACAAGAGAAAGGCAATGAGGCCAAAAGACTATTTGAAGAAATAATGAATGAAATGTCCCAAATTAGGCAAAGGACACAAACCTACAAATCCAAGAAGCAGAGGGACTCTCAAAGAGGATAAACTCAAAGAAGTCCATGTCTAGATATATTATAATAAAACTTTTGCCAGGCGTGGTGGCTCATGCCTGTAATCCCAGCACTTTGGGAGGCTGAGGTGAGTGGATCACCTGAGGTCGGGAGTTCAAGACCAGCCTGACCAACGTGGTGAAACCCCGTCTATACAAAAAATGGAAAATTAGCCAGGTGTGGTGGCGCATGCCTGTAATCCCAGCTACTCAGGAGGATGAGGCAGGAGAATCGCTTGAACCTGGGAGGTGGAGGTTGCGGTGAGCTGAGATGACGCCACTGCACTCCAGCCTAGGCAACAAGAGCGAAACTCCATCTCAAAAAACAAAAACAAACAAACAAAGAAAACTTCTGAAAGCTAAAGAAAATGAAAATAACATGAAAGCAGCCAGAGAGAAACAAGCATTACTCATAGCAGAACATCAATTTAAATGCCAGCATTCTTCCTTTCCTGAGCAGGAAAAAAAAAAAAAAAAGACAGGAGATTTCTCATCTGGAGGTCAGAAGGAAGTAGCATAACATTTTTCAAAGTGCTGGAAAGAAAATAGCTGTCAACTATAAATTCTATATCTGGTAAAACTGTCAGGTAAAAAGGGAAATAAAGACATAGACAGGAAAACTTTATAATCTGTTGCTAGCAGGCCTACCCTTAACAACTGGCTAAGGAAGTTCTTCACACAAAAAAAAAAAAGAAAGAAAGAAAAAGAAAATGAGAAAAGAAAGATTCAGCTAGGTGCAGTGGCTCACATCTGTAATCCCAGCACTTTGGGAGGCTGAGGCTGAAGGATTGCTTGAGGATAGGAGTTTGAGACTAGCCTGAGCAACATAGCAAGACCCCCATCTCTACAAAAAAATTCAAAATTAGCTAGGCATGATGGTGCACTCCCGTAGTCTCAGTAACTCCAGAGGCTGAGGCAGGAGGACCACCTGGGCCCAGGAGTTCAAGGTTGCAGAGAATTGTAATGGCACCACTGCACTCCAGCCTGGCCAACAGAGTGAGACCCTGTCTCAAAAAAAAGAAAAAGAAAAAGAAACAAACAAACAAAGGAAAAGAAGAAAAATTCTTGGAGCATCAGGAAGGAAAAACGCTCAATGAAAAGAGCAGAAATACGAGTACATAAAATAGACTCTCCTTTTCCTCATGAGTTTTATATACCATATTTGATAATTGAAACAAAAATTATAATACCATTTGATACTAAA
>NW_026662980.1:0-2228 GCF_009828535.3 Hylobates moloch | reverse complement strand
GCATTGGCGCGATCTCGGCTCACTGCAACCTCCGCCTCCCAGGTTCAAGTGATTCTCCTGCCCCAGCCTCCCGAGTAGCTCGGATTACAGACACCTGCCACCACACCCAGCTAATCTGTGTATTTGTAGTAGAGACAGGGTTTCACCATGTTGGCCAGGCTGGTCTCAAACTCCTGACCTCAGGTTAGCCACCGGCCTCGCCCTCCCAAAGTGCTGGGATTACAGGCATGAGCCACCACGCCCGGCCATGGTATTGGTTTTTACCTGGATTTGGCAACACACGGCTGCCTCCCTTTGTGAAATCATCTCCCTACGCTTCGTCTGAGGACTCTGAGTGGATACGCCAAATACCAGCTTGCAGGTGAAAACTCAATCAGATACTCTAGCAGTGCTGAAAGTATCAGACTAGAGGCCACGTGCAGTGGCTCACACCTGTAATCCCAGCACTTTGGGAGGCCGAGGCGGGTGGATCACTTGAGGTCTGGAGTTTGAGACCAGCCCAGCCAACATGGTGAAACCCTGTCTCTACTAAAAATACAAAAATTAGCCAGGTGTGGTGGTAGGCACCTGTAATCCCAGCTACTCGGGAGGCTGAGGCAGGAGAATCTCTTGAACCCGGGAGGCACAGGTTGCAGTGAGCTGAGATCGTGCCCTTGCACTCCAGCCTGGGCAACAGACAGAGACTCCATCCCCCCAAAAAAGGGTTGGACACAGTGGCTCACACCTGTAATGCCAGCACTTTGTGAGGCCGAGGCTGGCGGATCACTTGAGGTCAGGAGTTCAAGACCAGCCTGGCCAACATGGTGAAACCCCGTCTCTACTAAAAATACAAAAATTAGCCAGGTGTGGTGGCAGGCACCTGTAATCCCAGCTACTCAGGAGGCTGAGGCAGGACATCTCTTGAACCCGGGAGCCAGAGGTTGCAGTGAGCTGAGATCACGCCACTGCACTCCAGCCTGGGCAACAGACGAGACTCCATCCCAAAAAATAAAGGTCAGACACGGTGGCTCACACCTGTAATGCCAGCACTTTGGGAGGCCAATGGGGGGGGGGGGGGGGGGCGGAAGAGATGGTGCGGAGGTGTGGACCAGCCTGACCAACATGGTGAAACCCCGTCTCTACTAAAAATACAAAAAGTAGCTGTGCATGGTGGCAGGCGCCTGTAATCCCAGTTACTCGGGAGGCTGAGGCAAGAGACTCGCTTGAACCTGGGAGGTGGAGGTTGCAGTGAGCCAAGATCACACCAGTGCATTCCAGCCTGGGGAACAAGAGCGAAACTCCATCTCAAAACAAAAAGAAATGTATGTCATCTGGGATAACATAGCAAGACCACCCATCCATCTGTGTAACATCTATCTATAGAATTGATTATCAATCTCCCAATCATCTATTATCACCTATCAATCAATAAGTCACCTATCACCTATCTATCGATCATCTATATTTCTCTTCCTCTCCCTCCTCTTCTATTCTCTCTTTCTCTGTGTTTCTCCCTCCTTCCCTCCCCTCTGCCCGCTCTTCTGTCTCTGTCTCCTGTGTTCCAAAAACCCTGACCTTAATCCCTTGGGGGACCAGGATGGTGACACAGTGACAAAGTCACTGACACTTTAGTTTTCTCCGTCCTTCTTCCACCACAGACCCAGGCGCACATCCAACTGCATTTGCCAGGATTTCTGTTATCTTGGGGTAAAATACGCTCTTGGGCTAAAATACGGTAAAATAGGCTCTGCCTCAGGGAATCAGTCTCCGGTACACATTGCAGACATGAGCCAACAGCACTTTCCCAGTCCCCCTGAGATTGTGGCTCTGACATTTCTCCAAATACCACACTTGTGTTGTTTGTGTCCGTGACCCTCTCGCTTTTATTTAATTTGATTTATTATTATTATTTTTTGAGACAGAGTTTTGCTCTTGTTGCCCAGGCTGGAGTGCAATGGCGCCATCTCGGCTCACCACAACCTCCGCCTCCCGGGTTCGGGTAATTCTCCTGCCTCAGCCTCCCGAGTAGCTGGGATTACAGGCACGCACCAGCACGCGCGGCTAATTTTGTATTTGTAGTAGAGACGGGGTTTCACCGTGTTGGTCAGGCTGGTCTCGAACTCCTGACCTCAGGTGATCCGCCCGCCTCCGCCTCCCAAAGTGCCAGGATTACAGGCATGAGCCACCGCGCCTGGTCGGCCCTGTTGCTTTTAACTCGGAAAGGGCTGTGTAAAGGACAGGGGTTGAGC
>NW_026662979.1:0-2228 GCF_009828535.3 Hylobates moloch | reverse complement strand
GCCTCCCGGGTTCACGCCATTCTCCTGCCTCAGCCTCTCCGAGTAGCTGGGACTACAGGCGCCCGCCACCACGCCCGGCTAATTTTTTTTGTATTTTTAGTAGAGACGGGGTTTCACAGCGGTCTCGATCTCCTGACCTCGTGATCCGCCCGCCTCGGCCTCCCAAAGTGCTGGGATTACAAGCGTGAGCCACCGCGCCCGGCCGAAATGTCACCTCTTAATTCATCATTTGTGATATGTATGTATGTGTGTGTGTATATGTATATATATATGTATGTACACATACTCATCACATTTTCTAATTACTTGTTCCTATGTTTCCTCTGATGATATTCTGGCATGCTCCTGACACATAACTGAAGGAGTCAAGAGTTTAAAAAAATAGGTACAGCCCAGACTTGATGGCTCGTGCCTGTAATCCTAACGCTTTGGGAGGCCAAAGCAGGAGGATGGCTTGCGCCCAGGAGTTCAAGAGCAGCCTGGGCAACATAGCAAGACCCCCATCTCTACAAAAAAACCCCACATTTTTTAAGGTACACATTCTGAAAGGGCAGCTTTTGGTAATCTTATATGCAAAAAGCTGTATTGGGGAGATGAAGCTGGAAATATAGTTTGGGGTCATATCATCAAAAACCTTCAATGCCGTGCCAAGGGATTTAGATTTAATTTTGCCAGCACTTAAAACTGAAGTCAAGAACATAATCTCACTGGGTGCAGTGGCTCACACCTGTGATCCCAGCACTTTGCTAGGCCGAGGCGAGTGGATTGCCTCATCTCTACAAAAAAAAAAAAAAAAAGTTAGCCTGGCGTAGCGGTATGCACCTGTACTCCCAGCCACTTGAGAGGCTGAGGTGGGAGGATCCCTTGAGCCCAGGAGGCAGAGGTTGTAGTGAGCGTGAAGATCATGCCACTGCACTCCAGCCTGGGCAACACAAAGAGACTCCGTATCCAAAAAAAAAAAAAAAAAAAAAAAAGCCATAATCTCTTCCCAAACTACTTCTTTCCTGTTCAGGCGAATGTCAGAAACATGGACTCACAGCCCCACCCCCTTCATTCATCCAGATGGCTTCCAAGTTCTTATCACAATTCCTAACTATCTCTTGACTCATTTTCCCATCTACACTGCCACAGCCTTATTTCAGGGCCTTGTCATTTCTTCTCTGACCTGTTATCATAGCCTCATTTTTTTTTTAGACAGTTTTGCTCTTGTTGCCCAGGCTGGAGAGCAAGGCTGGAGTGCAATGTCGCAATCCCGGCTCACCTCAACCTCCGCCTCCTGGGTTCAAATGATTCTTCTGCCTCAGGCTCCCGAGTAGCTGGGATTACAGGCATGTACCACCACGCCCAGCTAATTTTGTTGGTCTGGCTGGTCTCGAACTCCCAACCTCAGGTGATCCACCCGCCTCGGCCTCCCAAAGTGCTGGGATTACAGGTGTGAGCCACCGCGCCCAGCCCATAGCCTCTTAATAGGTTTTCCTGATATCAGTCTTGCTCGCTTGTCCATGCTCCATACTTCTACCAAAAGCATCTGCGGCTAGTTCCCTCATTATAAGCTTTCGTGGATTCTCATCACTCTCAAGATAAAGTTCAAAGTCTTTAGCACTCATTGCAAGAGCCCTCCACAATTTGGCTCCTGCCTAATCTCTCCCCACTGTTCTTTGCCCCTTCTCCTTTAGATTTCAGCAGTACCAAACTTCTTGTAGTTCCTCAGTTCATGGATTCTTTACGTCTTGGTGTATTTGCCCACGCTAGACTCTCTCTCGAATACTGAATACTCTCTCATCCCTTCTCTGCCTGGGTAAACTCCCAGTTTTCTTTCAGTCTCAATCTCAGACCAGGCACGTTGGCTCACACCTGCAATGCCAGCACTTTGGGAGGCTGAGGCAGGAGGATTGCTTGAGCCAGGAGTTCAAGACCAGCCTAGGCAATATAATGAGACCCCCATCTCTACAAAAAATATAGCCGGGCGCGGTGGCTCACGCCTGTAATCCCAGCACTTTGGGAGGCCGAGGCGGGCAGATCACGAGGTCAGGAGATCGAGACCACGGTGAAACCCCGTCTCTACTAAAAATACAGAAAATTAGCCGGGCGTGGTGGCGGGCGCCTGTAGTCCCAGCTACTCGGAGAGGCTGAGGCAGGAGAATGGCATGAACCCGGGAGGCGGAGCTTGCAGTGAGCCGAGATCGCGCCACTGCACTCCAGCCTGGGCGACAGAGCGAGACTCCATC
>NW_026662978.1:0-2228 GCF_009828535.3 Hylobates moloch | reverse complement strand
ACGCCTGTAATCCCAGCACTTTGGGAGGCCGAGACAGACGGATCACCTGGGGTCGGGAGTTTGAGACCAGCCTGACCAACATGGTGAAACCCCATCTCTACTAAAAACACAAAATTAGCCAGGCCTGGTGGTGTGCGCCTGTAATCCCAGCTACTCGGGAGTCTGAGGCAGGAGAATCGCTTGAACCTGGGGTGGCGTAAGTTGCAGTGAGCCGAGATCGCGCCATTGCACCCCAGCCTGGGCAACAAGAGGGAAACTCCGTCTGAAAAAAAAAAAAGTTTTTTATTGAGGTGAAATTCACATAATATAAAATGAACCATTTAGAAGTGTACACAGCTGGGCAAGGTGGTTCATGCCACCAGCACTTTGTAATTCCAGCACTTTGGGAGGCCAAGGCGGGAGGATCACTTGAGCCCAGGAGTTCAAGACCAGCTGGGGCAACATGGTGGGACCCTGTCTCTACAAAAACTTTAAAAATTAAGGACCGGGCGCGGTGGCTCACGCCTGTAATCCCAGCACTTTGGGAGGCCGAGGCGGGCGGATCACGAGGTCAGGAGATTGAGACCATCCCGGCTAACACGGTGAAACTCCGTCTCTACTAAAAATACAAAAAAAAGAAATTAGCCAGGCGTGGTGGCGGGCGCCTGTAGTCCCAGCTACTCAGGAGGCTGAGGCAAGAGAATGGCGTGGACCCGGGACGTGGAGCTTGCAGTGAGCCAAGATGGCGCCACTGCACTCCAGCCTGGGCAACAGAGCAAGACTCCGTCTCAAACAAACAAACACACAAACAAACAAAAAAAACACCAAAGGGCTGAGTGTGGTGGTTCATGCCTGTAATCTCAACACTTTGGGAGGCTGAGGCAGGAAGATCGCTTAAGCCAAGGAGTTTGAGATCAGCCTGGGCAACATGGCAAAACCCTGTCTCTACTAAAAATACAAAAATACAAAAAAAAAAAAAAATTAGCTGGGCGAGGTGGTGCATCTCTGTAGTCCCAGCCACTCACAAGGCTGAGGTGGCCACGAGAATCACCCAAGCCTAGGAGGTCGAGGCTGCAGTGAGCCATGATCATGCCACAGCACTCCAGCCTGGGTGACAGGATTGAGACCCTGTCTCTAAATGAATACATAAACCACCAAAGGTTTGAACGTGGCTGCGTAGTCTTTGGGTAACCTACCCTCACCTAAATTTTCCCAAAAGGCTCATTTAATTCTAACGTGCTATTGACCAGGCACAGTGGCTCACGCCTGTAATCCCAGTATTTTGGGAGACCGAAGTGGGCAGATTACTTGAGGTCAAGAGTTTGAGACCAGCCCGGCCAGCATGGTGAAACCCCGTGTCTACTACAAATACAAAAATTAGCCAGATGTGGTGGCACACACCTGTAATCTCAGCTACTGGGGAGGCTGAGGCAGGAGAATTGCTTCAACTTGAGAGGCAGAGATTGCAGTGAGCTGAGATCAGGACACTGCACTCCAGCCTGTGCAACAGAGCGAGGCTCCGTCTCAAAAACAAAAAACAGGCCGGGCGCAGTGGCTCACACCTGTAATCCCAGCACTTTGGGAGGCCAAGGCGGGCGGATCACGAGGTCAGGAGATCAAGACCATCCTGGCTAACACGGTGAAAACCTGTCTCTACTAAAAATATGAAAAATTAGCTGGTCGTGGTGGCAGGCATCTGTAGTTCCAGCTACTCGGGAGGCTGAGGCAGGAGAATGGCCAGAACCCGGGAGGCGGAGCTTGCAGTGAGCCGAGATCGCACCACTGCATTCCAGCCTGGGCAACAGAGCGAGACCTCATCTCAAAAAAAAAACAAAAAAAAACAAGCCAGGCACGGTGGCTCATGCCTGTAATCCCAGCACTTTGGGAGGCCGAAGCGGGCAGATCACAAGGTCAGGAGATCGAGACTATCCTGGCTAACACGGTAAAACACCATCTCTACTAAAAATACAAAAAATTAGCCTGGTGTGGTGGCGGGCACCTGTAGTCCCAGCTACTCGGGAGGCTGAGGCAGGAGAATGGTGTGAACCTGGAAGGTGGAGCTTGCAGTGAGCCGAGATCGCGCCACTGCACTCCAGCCTGGGCAACAGAGCGAGACTTCATCTCAAAACAGAAAACAAAAAACAAAAGAACAACAAAAAACAAAACAAAAACAAAACATGCTATTGAGCAGAATATAAGGCCCTTCAGAATGCATGTCAATGCCTATAATACGATTGTTGTTTTTACGT
>NW_026662977.1:0-2228 GCF_009828535.3 Hylobates moloch | reverse complement strand
TCTGCCCTCCCCCAGTCCCCCAGCCCCTCGGAAATGTCATTTTCACGCTGGAAAAAAAGTTCAGGGAGCCGGCTGTCGGCGGAACGCAAGAGGTTAATGGGAACTCTGTACCCCGCTGTACCCCCCCCTCAAAAAAAAACCAGATTGATTTGTGAAATAAAAGTTTTCAAGAGCTGGCTTGCTGGAAGACTGGAAGGCTTATCGGGAATATTCTATTGCCCTGCCACTCCTCCCAAAAAAACTAATGTAATAAAATGAAAGTTTGAAGGACTGGCCCCATGTCCGACAAGAGGGGTTAAGGGGACTCTAGCCCCCCAGCCAGACTGATTTTTAAAATAAATATTTGAGGAGCCACTTTTATGTGAAATGCCAGTGAAGTGGCTGTTTCTGCCTATCCTTGCCAAATTAAAAAATATATATGTATTTCTAAATAAAAGTTTGAAAAACTGGTCCTACAGTAAGACAAGAGGGGTTAAAGGTTAAGGGGTATTAGCGCCCCCCCATATCCCCCAATTAGGTTGATTTAGAGAAGGAAAATTTGAGAAACTTGCATGTGAAATAAAACGTGAACCAGGATATTTCTTTCCAACATCCCAAAATAGCCAGTTGTTTTGTTGTTGTTGTTGTTTATAACTTGAGCAACTGCCTCCTTGTGACTTGGGAAAGTTTAAAAGGGATTTTTTTTTCTATTCTCTTCCCTATTCTTCTAAAAAATCAGATTTTTTAAAAATTGAAAGTACGAAGGACCTGCCCTATTATAGAGACAAGGAGGTAATTACTGGATCCATCCTACATCTCCCACAACTGGTTGATTTTTGGAATAAAAATGTTAAGAATTGCTCTTCTATGAGATGCAAGGTGAACAGAAATCCTTCTTTGCCCCTCCCCAAAAGAAAACTACAAGGGTGCTTTTCAAAAATAAAAGCATTGGAAATTAAGAGTAAACAGGTATCTTCTCTCTGCCCCCACCTTCAAAAATCAAATGTTCTTTTTTGTAATGTTTAAAGAACTGGAGCAATATGAGACAGGAAGGGTTACAGAAATGTTTTCCCTACAACCCTCAAAAAAGTTATTTTTAAAATTTTAGGAAACGGAAGCACTGTGTAGAAGACACCTCCTTTCCCTAATAAGTTAAACTGGGAATTTAGCCCTATATGGGAGACATGAAATTAAGAAACACAACTCTTGCCCCCCTTAAAAAACACTCATACACAAGACATTAAAAGGAGCCTTCTGGCCGGGAGTGGTGGCTCATGCAAATAAAACTTTTGGGACGCCGAGGCAGGCAGATCATGAGGTCAGGAATTGGAGACAGCCTGGCCAACATAGTGAAACCCCTTCTCCACTAAATATACAAAAATTAGCCAGGTGTGGTGGCACACGCCAGTCAGTAGTCCCAGGTACTCAAGAGGCTGAAGCAGGAGAATTGCTTGAACCTGGGAGGCAGAGGTTGCAGTGAGCCAAGACCACACCATTGCACTCCAGCCTGTGTGACAGAGTGGGACTCCGTCACACAAAAAAAAGAAGAGTCTTCTAAGCACTTCCACCCAGACCCCTAAAAGTTGGAGATTTAAAAATTGAAAGTGGCCATTTTTCTCCCCACCAACCTGGCAAGTATGTCCCTGCCAGAGGTTTGGCAGCCTCTGCCCAGGCTGGTGTGCAGCAGGCACCGAGGGGAGTGGGGGCAGCTTGCGGAGCATGGCAGAGTTGGGTCCTGTGAGCCCTGAGCATATGTGCTGGCCGGGCAGCCCCTAGTCCACCTGCCCCTCATCCGCCAGGTGGTTGGGGCCTTGTTACCTGGAGAGACGCTCCAGGTTTGATGTCTGTCTGGCTCGATCCTTGTGTGAAGGTTTCTGGGCACCTGCCTCAAGGCGGGGTCCCCTCCTCTGCCTAGTGGAGCCAAGCCTGATCTTAGGCCTTAGAGTAGAAACTAGATCCAAAATGACATGGGGTCTCAGTCACCACAGCTGAGAGCTGTATGATACCAAGGAAAAACTCCTGTCCTGGGAGTCGGGAAAACTTGATACGATAAATATTCATTTGAGCGCTTACTATGTGCCAGGCGCCTTGTATCTAGTAGGACAGACACACACCATGAAGAGGAGAACTATTTGCAGCAGCTCTTCTCAAATGCAAGTGATCCTTGGAATCAGCAGGAGAGCCTGTTCAGATTGCTGATCTCACCCCAGAGTTTCGAATTCATTTGGTCTAGGTTAGGGACCAAGAGT
>NW_026662976.1:0-2228 GCF_009828535.3 Hylobates moloch | reverse complement strand
CTGCTTGCAGTTTGTACAGAAAGAGTGTTTCAGAACTTCTCAATGAAAAGTAAGGTTCAACTCTGTTAGTTGAATTCAGAGAACAGAAAGAAGTTTGGCAGAATGATTCTGTGTAGTTTTTAATTCAAGATATTCCTTTTTCCAGTATAGGCCCCTTAGCGCTCATAATGTCCACTTGCACTTAATACAGAATGACTCTTTCAAAACTCCTCAATCAAAGTAAGGTTCAACTCTGTTAGTTGATTTCACAGAACAGGACGAAGTTTGGCAGAGTGATTCTGTGTAGTTTTTAATTAAAGATATTCCTTTTTCCAGTGTAGGCCCCTTAGCGCTCATAATGTCGACTTGCACTTAATACAGAATCACTGTTTCAAAGCTCCTCAATCAAAGTAAGGTTCAACACTGCTAGTTGAATGCACAGATCAGAAAGAAGTTTCACAGAATGCTTCTGGGTAGTTTTAATTTGAAGATATTCCTTTTTCCACTATTGGCCCCTTAGAGCTCCGAATGTCCAATTGCAGTCGCTACAGAAAGAGTGTTTCAGAACTTCTCAATCAACAGTAAGGTTCACCTCTGTTAGTTGAATGCACAGAACAAAAAGAATTTGGTCAGAATGATTCTGTGTAGTTTTTATTGAAGATATTCCTTTTTCCACTATAGGCCCCTTAGCACTCCGTGTATCCTCTTCCAGTTTCTACAGAAAGAGTGTCTCACAACTCCTGAATCAAAAGAAAGGTTCAACTCTGTTAGTTGAATGCACAGATCAGAAAGAAATTGGGCAAAATGATTCTGTGTAGTTTTTATATGAAGATATACATTTTTCCACTATAGGCCTCTTAGTGCTCCGAATATCCGCTTGCAGTTTCTGCAGAAAGAGTGTTTCAGAACTTCTCAATCAACAGTAAGATTCAACTCTGTTAGTTGACAGCACAGAACAGAAAGAAGTTTGGAAGAATGATTCTGTGTAGTTTTCATTTGAATATATCCCTTTTTCCACTATAGGCCCTTTAGGGCTCCAAATATACGCTTGCAGTTTCTACAGAAAGAGTGTTTCAGAACTTCTCAATCAACAGTAAGGTTCAACTGTGCTAGTTGAATGCACAGACCAGAAAAAAGGTTTCACAGAATCCTTCTGTTTAGTTTTAATTTGAAGATATACATTTTTCCACTATAGGCCCCTTAGCGCTCTGAATATCCGCTTGCAGTTTCTACAGAAAGAGTGTTTCAGAACTTCTCAATCAACAGTAGGTTTCAACTCTGTTAGTTGAATGTACAGAACTGAAAGAAGATTGGCAGAATGATTCTGTGAAGTTGTTATTTGAAGAAAATACTTTGTCCACTATAAGCCACTTAGCGCTCCGAATGTCCGCTTGCAGTTTCTACAGAAAGTTTAACAACTTCTCAATCAAAAGTAAGGTTCAAGTCTGCTAGTTGAATGCACAAATCACAAAGAAGTTTCGCAGAATGCTACTGTGTAGTTTTTATATGAAGATATTCCTTTTTCAACTATTGGCCCCTTAACTTTCCGAATCTCCGCTTGCAGTTTCTACAGAAAGAGTGTTTCAGAACTTAACAATCAACAGTAAGGTTCAACTGTGTCAGTTGAATGCTGAAAACAGAAAGAAGTCTGGCAGATTTATTCTGTGTAGGTTTTATTTCAAGATATATCTTTTTCCACTATAGGCCCCTTAGCGCTCCGAATGTACCCTTGCAGTTTCTACAGAAAGAGTGTTTCAAAACTCCTCAACCAAAAGTAACGTTCACCTCTGCTAGCTGAATGCACAGATCAGAAAGAAGTTTCGCAGAATGCTTCTCTGTAGTTTTAATTTGAAGATATTCCTTTTTCCACTGTAGGCCCCTTAGTGCTCTGAATGTGCGCTTGCAGTTTCTACAGAAAGAGTGTTTCAGAACTTCTCAATCAACAGTAAGATTCAACTCTGTTAGTTGAATGCACAGAAAGGAAAGAATTTTGGCAGAATTATTCTGTGTAGTTTTTATTTGAAGATATTCCTTTTTCCACTATAGACTCCTCAGCGCTCCGAATGTCCCCTTGCAGTTTCTACAGAAAGAGTGTTTCAAAACTTCTCAATTAAAGTAAGGTAAAACTCTGCTAGTTGAATGGACGGATCACAAAGAAGTTTCGCAGAATACTTCTTTGTAGTTTTTTTTGAAGATGTTCCTTTTCCCACTATAGGCCCCTTAGCGTTCCAAATGTCCGCTTTCAGTTT
>NW_026662975.1:597-2229 GCF_009828535.3 Hylobates moloch | reverse complement strand
GGAATGCAATGGAATGGAGTGGAATGGAATGGAATGGAATGGAGTGGAGTGCAGTATAGTGGATTGGAATGGAATGAAAAGGAATGGAATAGAGTGGATTGGAGTGGGGCAGAGAGGAGTGGAGTGGAAAGGAGTGGAATGGAGTGGAATGGAATGAGATGGAAAGGAATGAAGTGGAGTGGAGTGCGGTGGTGTGGTGTAGAGATGATAGGAGTGGACTGGAATGGAGTGGAATGGAATGGGATGGAATGGAATGGAGTGGAGTGGAATGGAATGGAATGGAATGCAATGGAATAAAATAGTGAAATTGTGAGCTGAGATTGTGCCACTGCACTGCAGCCTGGTTGAAAGAGTGAAATCTTGTTGAAAGAAAGGAATGGAATGGAAAGGAATGGAGTGGAATGGAATGCAATGGAATGGAATAGAGTGAATTGGAGTGGAGTGGAGAGGAGTGGAGTGGAGTTGAATGGAATGTATCAGAATGGGATGGAATGGAACATTATTGAGTGGAGTGTAGGGGAGGTGAGGGGAGTGGCATGAAATGGAGTGGTATGGAATGGGATGGAAGGGAATGGAATGGAATGGAGTGGAGTGGAATGGGATGGAATGGAATGGAATGGAATGGAGTGGAGAGATGTGGAGTGGAGTGGAGCTGAATGGAGAGGAGTGGAGTGGAATGAGATGGAATGGTGAAATGAAATGTGAGCTGAGATTTTGCCAGTGCACTTCATCCTGAGTAACATAGTGAATTACTGTAGAAAGAAAGGAAAGTAAAGGAATGGAATGGAATGGAATGGAATGGAATGGAATGGAGGGCAGTAGAGTGGAGTGGAGGGGAGTGTAGTGGAATGCAGTGAAATGGAATGGAATTTAATGGAATGGAGTGGAGTGGACTGGTGTGGAGTGGAGTGGAGTGGAACAGAGTGGAATGGAACGGAATGGAGTGGAGTGGAGTGCAATGGAGTGGAAGGGAATGTATTTCAGTGGACTAGAGTTTACTGAAATGGAGTGGAACGAGATGAGATGAATTGAAATGGAGTGGAGTGGAGTGGAATGGAGGGGAGTAGAGTGGAGTGGTCTGCAGTGGAATGGAGGAAACTGGAATGAGATGGAAAGAATTGAATGGAGTGGAGTGGAGTGGAGAGGAGTGGATTGGAATGGAGAGGAATGGAATGTAATGGAAAGGAATAGAGTGTTTTTGAGTGGCATGGAGTGGATTGGAGAGAAGTGGAGTGGAGAAGAGTGCCGTGGTTTTGAATTAAGTGGAAGGGAATGGAATGAAATGGAATGAGATGGAGTAGATTGGAGTGGAGTGGAATGGAATGGAATGAAATAGAATGGAATGGAATGGAATGGAATAATGAAACGAAATGTGAGATTAGATTGAGTCTCTGCACTCCAACATGAGTGACAGAGTGAGATCCTGTCAAAAGAAAGGAATGCAATGGAATGGAGTGGAATGGAGTGGACTGGAATGGAGTGGAATGGAATGGAATGGAATGGAGTGGGGTGGAGTGGATTTGAGTGGAGTGGAATGGAGTCGAAGGAAATGGTATGAAATTTTGTGGAGTGGAGTGGAGTGGAATGGATTGCAGTGGGTTGGGATTGAATGGAATGGAATGGAGTGGATTG
>NW_026662975.1:0-497 GCF_009828535.3 Hylobates moloch | reverse complement strand
AATGGAATAATGAAACGAAATGTGAGATTAGATTGAGTCTCTGCACTGCAACATGAGTGACAGAGTGAGATCCTGTCAAAAGAAAGGAATGCAATGGAATGGAGTGGACTGGAATGGAGTGGAATGGAATGGAATGGAATGGAATGGAATGGAATGGAGTGGGGTGGAGTGGATTTGAGTGGAGTGGAATGGAGTCGAAGGAAATGGTATGAAATTTTGTGGAGTGGAGTGGAGTGGAATGGATTGCAGTGGGTTGGGATTGAATGGAATGGAATGGAGTGGATTGGAGTGCACTTGAGAGGAATGGAGTGGAATAGAATGGGATGGATTGCAATGGAGTGGAGTGGAGAGCAGTGGAATGGAATAGAATGGAACGGAGTGGAGTGGAGAGGTGTGGAATGGAATGGAATGGAATTAATGGAATAGATTGGAATGGAATGGAATGGAATGGTGAAATGAAATGTGAGCTGAGATTGTGCTACTGCACTCCAGCCTTG
>NW_026662974.1:1747-2229 GCF_009828535.3 Hylobates moloch | reverse complement strand
TTTATTTATTTATTTATTTATTTATTTATTTATTTATTTATTTATTTGAGATGGAGTCTCTCTCTGTCACCCAGACTGGAGTGTAGTCGCGCGATCTCGGCTCACTGCAACCTCTGCTTCCCGGGCTAAAGAAATTCTTCTGCCTCAGCCTCCGAAGTAGCTGAGACTACAGGTGCTTGCCACCATGCCTGGCTAATTTTTGTATTTTTCATAGAGACAGGGTTTCACTATGTTGGCCAGGCTGGTCTAGAACTCCTGACTTCGTGATCCACCTGCCTCGGCCTCCCGAAGTGCTGGGATTACAGGCGTGAGCCCCCGCGCCCGGCCTGTTGTTATTTTTTAATAATTTCAACTTTTATTTTCGATTCAGGGGTACATGTGCAATATACATGCATATATTGTGTGATGCTGAGGTTTAGAATACAAATAATCCTATCACCCAAATAAAGAGCACAGTACACAACAGTTAGTTTTTCGACACT
>NW_026662974.1:1020-1647 GCF_009828535.3 Hylobates moloch | reverse complement strand
TCTTTCACCCAGGCTGGAGTGCAGTGGTGCAATCTCGGCTCACTGCAGGCTCTGCCCCGCTGGGTTCATGCCATTCTCCTGCCTCAGCCTCCCGCGTAGCTGGGACTACAGGCGCCCGCCACCTCGCCCGGCTAATTTTTTGTATTTTTTTATTAGTAGAGACAGGGTTTCACCGTGTTAGCCAGGAGGTATTTGGTTTTTTTGTTCCTGTGTTTATTCACTTAAGATAATGGTCCAGCTGCATCCATGTTGCTGCAAATGACATGATTTCATTCTTTTTTATGGTTTCATAGTATTCCATTGTGTATATATACCACATTTTCTTTATCCAGTCCACCTTTGATGGGGAACTAGGTTGATTCTATGTCTTTGCTATTGTGAATAGTGCTGTGATGAATATACAAGTGCATATGGCTTTTTGGTAGAATGATTTATTTTCTTTTGGATATATACCCCACAATGGGATTGCTGGGTTGAATGGTATTTCTGTTTTAAGTTCTTTGAGAAATCTCCAAACTGCTTTCCACAGTAGCTGATCTTACTTGCATTCCCACCAATAGTATTTAAACATTCACTTTTTTCTTTATTTTTTTATTATACTTTAAGTTTTAGGGTACATGTGCACAA
>NW_026662974.1:0-920 GCF_009828535.3 Hylobates moloch | reverse complement strand
TATCCCTCCCCCCTCCCCCCACCCCACAACGGGCCCCAGTGTGTGATAAACATTCACTTTTCTCTGCAGCCTCACAAACATCTCTTGCTTTTGCCTTTTTAGTAATAGCCATTCTGACTGGTGTGAGATGGTATCTCACTGTGATGTTGATTTGCATTTCTCTGATGTTTAGTAATGTTGAGCACTTTTTCATATGTTTGTTGGCCAGTTATATATCTCCTTTTGAAAAGTGTCTGTTTATGTTATTTGCCCACTTTTTAATGGGGTTATTTGTCTTTTGCTTTTGAACTGTTTCAGTTCCTTGTAGATTATGGATATTAGACCTTTGTCAGATGCATAGTTTGCAAATATTTGCTCCCATTCTATAGGTTGTCTGTTTACTCTGTTAATAGTTTCCTTTGCTGTGCAGAAGCCCTTTAGTTTAACTGGTCTCACTTGTCACTTTTTTCTTTTTGTTGCAATTGATTTTGAGGACTTAGACATAAATTCTTTCCCAAGGCCAGTGTCCAGAATGGTGATTCCTAGGTTTTCCTCTAGAATTCTTACAGATTGGGACTTTATATTTAAATCTTTAATCCATCTTGAGTTAATTTTTGTATATGGTGAAAGTTAGGGGTCTAGTTTTAATCGTCTGCAAATGACTAGCCAAGTATCATAGTGTCATTTATTGAATACGGAATCCTTGCTCCATTGCTTTTTTTTGTTGACTGTGTTGAAGATTAGATGGCTGTAGTTATACAGCTTTATTTCTGGATTCTCTATTCTGTTCTGTTGGTCTTTGTGTCTGTTTTTGTGCCAGTACCATCCAATTTTGGTTCCTGTAGCCTTATAGTACAGTTTGAAGTCAGGTAATACAGCGCCTCCAGCTTTTTCTTTTTTGCTCAGGAGTCATTCAGTTATTTGGGCTTATTTTTGGTTAC
>NW_026662973.1:1747-2229 GCF_009828535.3 Hylobates moloch | reverse complement strand
TTTATTTATTTATTTATTTATTTATTTATTTATTTATTTATTTATTTGAGATGGAGTCTCTCTCTGTCACCCAGACTGGAGTGTAGTCGCGCGATCTCGGCTCACTGCAACCTCTGCTTCCCGGGCTAAAGAAATTCTTCTGCCTCAGCCTCCGAAGTAGCTGAGACTACAGGTGCTTGCCACCATGCCTGGCTAATTTTTGTATTTTTCATAGAGACAGGGTTTCACTATGTTGGCCAGGCTGGTCTAGAACTCCTGACTTCGTGATCCACCTGCCTCGGCCTCCCGAAGTGCTGGGATTACAGGCGTGAGCCCCCGCGCCCGGCCTGTTGTTATTTTTTAATAATTTCAACTTTTATTTTCGATTCAGGGGTACATGTGCAATATACATGCATATATTGTGTGATGCTGAGGTTTAGAATACAAATAATCCTATCACCCAAATAAAGAGCACAGTACACAACAGTTAGTTTTTCGACACT
>NW_026662973.1:1020-1669 GCF_009828535.3 Hylobates moloch | reverse complement strand
TTTTTTTGAGACGGAGTCTCAGTCTTTCACCCAGGCTGGAGTGCAGTGGTGCAATCTCGGCTCACTGCAGGCTCTGCCCCGCTGGGTTCATGCCATTCTCCTGCCTCAGCCTCCCGCGTAGCTGGGACTACAGGCGCCCGCCACCTCGCCCGGCTAATTTTTTGTATTTTTTTATTAGTAGAGACAGGGTTTCACCGTGTTAGCCAGGAGGTATTTGGTTTTTTTGTTCCTGTGTTTATTCACTTAAGATAATGGTCCAGCTGCATCCATGTTGCTGCAAATGACATGATTTCATTCTTTTTTATGGTTTCATAGTATTCCATTGTGTATATATACCACATTTTCTTTATCCAGTCCACCTTTGATGGGGAACTAGGTTGATTCTATGTCTTTGCTATTGTGAATAGTGCTGTGATGAATATACAAGTGCATATGGCTTTTTGGTAGAATGATTTATTTTCTTTTGGATATATACCCCACAATGGGATTGCTGGGTTGAATGGTATTTCTGTTTTAAGTTCTTTGAGAAATCTCCAAACTGCTTTCCACAGTAGCTGATCTTACTTGCATTCCCACCAATAGTATTTAAACATTCACTTTTTTTTTTTTTTTTTTATTATACTTTAAGTTTTAGGGTACATGTGCACAA
>NW_026662973.1:0-920 GCF_009828535.3 Hylobates moloch | reverse complement strand
TATCCCTTCCCCCTCCCCCCACCCCACAACAGGCCCCGGTGTGTGATAAACATTCACTTTTCTCTGCAGCCTCACAAACATCTCTTGCTTTTGCCTTTTTAGTAATAGGCATTCTGACTGGTGTGAGATAGTATCTCACTGTGATGTTGATTTGCATTTCTCTGATGTTTAGTAATGTTGAGCACTTTTTCATACGTTTGTTGGCCAGTTATATATCTCCTTTTGAAAAATGTCTGTTTATGTTATTTGCCCGCTTTTTAATGGGGTTATTTGTTTTTTGCTTTTGAACTGTTTCAGTTCCTTGTAGATTATGGATATTAGACCTTTGTCAGATGCATAGTTTGCAAATATTTGCTCCCATTCTATAGGTTGTCTGTTTACTCTGTTAATAGTTTCCTTTGCTGTGCAGAAGCCCTTTAGTTTAACTGGTCTCACTTGTCACTTTTTTCTTTTTGTTGCAATTGATTTTGAGGACTTAGACATAAATTCTTTCCCAAGGCCAGTGTCCAGAATGGTGATTCCTAGGTTTTCCTCTAGAATTCTTACAGATTGGGACTTTATATTTAAATCTTTAATCCATCTTGAGTTAATTTTTGTATATGGTGAAAGTTAGGGGTCTAGTTTTAATCGTCTGCAAATGACTAGCCAAGTATCATAGTGTCATTTATTGAATACGGAATCCTTGCTCCATTGCTTTTTTTTGTTGACTGTGTTGAAGATTAGATGGCTGTAGTTATACAGCTTTATTTCTGGATTCTCTATTCTGTTCTGTTGGTCTTTGTGTCTGTTTTTGTGCCAGTACCATCCAATTTTGGTTCCTGTAGCCTTATAGTACAGTTTGAAGTCAGGTAATACAGCGCCTCCAGCTTTTTCTTTTTTGCTCAGGAGTCATTCAGTTATTTGGGCTTATTTTTGGTTAC
>NW_026662972.1:0-2229 GCF_009828535.3 Hylobates moloch | reverse complement strand
CATTTTCCATGGGTCAGGAATCTGAGTGTGACTCAACTGGATCCTCTGCTCTGGGTCTCACAAGGCTGAAATCAAGGTGTCAACCAGTCTGCAATTCTCACATGAAACTCGGAGGTCTTTTTCCAGTCTCATTCTGATTGATGGCAGAACTCAGCTTCTTGCAGCTAGAGGACTGACATCCCTGTTTCTCTGCTGGTTGTCAACGAGAGTTGCTTTCAGCTCTTGGAGGCCACCTTCAGATCCAAGCCATATGGCCCTCTCAACACATAGCAGCTTACTTCTCCAAAGCTAGAGGAAACACTCCAGCCTGCTATAAGGGAGGCTTATGTAACAAGAAATAATCACAAAAGGATCACTCTTGTGGTATAATTTGCTTAGTTATATTTACACACACCAATTCCACTTAAAGATAGGGTATTAAACAAAGCACATGTACACAGGAGACAAAACAGATGTACAGAGATTTTACTCTGCCATAAGTCTGCTGAGTGACCTTTGTCAAGTTATATCTCAGTATATGAGTAAGCTTAGCACCTGTCTCAAAAGTTTGGTAGAAAGAAAAGTTAACACAGGCTGGGTACAGTGGCTTATGCCTGTAATGCCAGCACTTTGGGAGGTCGAAATGGGAGGATAGCTTGAGGCCAGGAGTTCAAGACAAGCCTGGATCGCAGAGTGAGGTCTCATCTCTACAAAAAAAATAATAAAATTGGTCATGTGTGGTGGCAACACCTGCAGTCCCAGCTACCTGGGAGTCTGAGGTGGGAGGATTGCTTGAGCCCAAAGGGAGTCAAGGCTGCAGTCAGCCACCGTTGCACCACTGCACTCCAGCCTGGGCAGCAAAGTGAGACTGTCTCAAAAAAAAAAAAAAATGGCCGGGTGCGGTGGCTCATGCTTGTAATCCCAGAACTTTGGGAGGCCGAGGCGGGCAGATCACGAGGTCAGGAGATCGAGACCACGGTGAAACCTCATCTCTACTAAAAATACAAAAAAATTAGCCGGGCGTGGTGATGGCGCCTGTAGTCCCAGCTACTCAGAGGCTGAGGCAGGAGAATGGCGTGAACCCGGGAGGTGGAGTTTGCAGTGAGCCAAGATTGTGCCACTGCACTCCAAACTGGGTGACAGAGCGAGACTCCGTCTCAAAAAAAAAAAAAAAAAGGGAGGAGGGCAGCATAAAAAAATTCTCAGAGCAACGTCTACGGTCTGGACTCAGTGAATGGCAGCTACTTTTAGACTTCGCCCAGTAACTCAAAAGGCCCCATGCCCTCTGCCACATTACATTACACTCATGATTAACAATGCAAAACTTTTGCATAGCTGCCAAGTATGGTGACTCATTCCCTCTTTAAAGACTATAGTTAGTGTTACCTTGCATAAACATAGGTTAAGTATTTGAGTATCAGTTGTTTAAATGAGCTGATATGTGACAAAATGTAACCAGGCTTTTAGAATGAATGAATCTAATAAGCTTAATCAAGAACTTACAGTAATAGATTTCTAACTTATGAATAGAAAATCACTTAAATGAACTCTGATTGTTAAAAATGACATAGACAAATATTAGTATCAGTAGGCATAATTTTCTCCTATATTAACTCCAACATATATGATGTTAACAATTTTGAAATCTCCCCAAATGTTTTCTGTGATTTCTCACCATTATCTGCGGGAAAACAGAACAAAGCTATGATTTGCTAGGGTCAAGCAACGATTCCGTTCTGACAGGCCTATAGCTAACACTGTTCATGCTTTTTGATCTGCACTTCTTTGAATACTGTGCCTGTGTCTGGGAAAATTTCACCTTATAAATTCTCTAAGATGAAAGCACAAACCCAATTTCCTTTGCATCTAGAACACAGGCCTATAACCCTCATATAAGCATATGTTGCTAATCCCAAGTAAGAACAAGAATGCCAGGTAAGATTGAGTATTGACTTCACTTCATGTCAATGAAGGAGGGAGAAACTTGGATTTGAAATTTCTCGTTTTGTGACTGACAAAACCTGGTACAATGTTTTGCTAATGTTGTAAAACTATAGTGATTCATACACCTGTAATTGTTTGGGGATCACATTAGTGAGTAGTCGGACAGCATATAACTCTGCTAGGATTTCTGATAAAAAATTATGTTTCAATTGAAATTTGTAAGTTAACTTTTACAACAAATTATTTTAGACGTGCTGTGTTATCTTATTAATATTTAAATTTTACTGTTGCACCCAAAAATCAGTT
>NW_026662971.1:0-2230 GCF_009828535.3 Hylobates moloch | reverse complement strand
TGGCAAGGACCAGGTATGGAGCTGGGTTCCACAGAGAGGTGACAACCGCTTCTGTATCTCTAAATTTCCCCCAGGATCCATGATCCAGCCCTGCTTTCCCCCAGGCTCTTCACCCACCCTACCCTCAATGTGTGTTAGGCAGCTCGGGTTAAAAATGGGAGAAAAATACATTCAGATTGTAGCCTCCAAGTATTCCCATCTGGGCTGCAGAGAGTAGGGAAGGAATCGGGGCCTTTGGCGGTGGCATTTGCTGTGCCTGAGGGCAGGAAGGCCAGGGCTGGGCACATGGATGTCTCCGGGACCACCACTGCTGACTCCCTCCCTCTCACCCGGAGCTACAACCAGGCCAGGCTATCACGATTAATAAAACCACTGCAGCTCTCATCCTGTCATAAAACTAATGTGCACCCAACCCCAGCCCTACACAGATCCCTGGCTTCCTATCCCAGAACACAGAAAAGCCTTTTATCATTTTTACTTAAAACCTGGACTTTAAGCCAGATTGGGCCTGGGGATAGTGGCAGCAAAAGCAACAGCCAGATGTATACACTCCAGATGTATACACTCAAGGGCACGGGCACGGGCACGTTCCACACTTGCTGGAGAATGAGAGGCCTGAGAGGCACCTGCTTCCCAGCTGCTAACTGATGCCCACACACCCCATTCATGTGTCTTCATTTAGGCCTCTGCATCTTATATTTGTACAGCCAGTGCAAACACATCTTCTGGGGGGCATCATTAATTGCAGCACCAGCCCCACTTGTTGTGGGAGGGAGTCAGGAGGAATCTGGTCAGCTCCTAATCCCCCAGGGCAAAGGTGCTGCCCCCTTTTCAGCACTCACATCCAGCAGCGCCATCTCAGGATGGTTTTTCAAACACAAGCAGCATAAGGTAGCAAGCATGGTGTGACAGGCTCAGGGCCATAGGCAGCTGGCTGCTGGAGAAGTAGCACAGGGCAGGCACATCTGTGGGTGGCGCCATGAGAATCCAAGGCAGCCACAGCCCCTACCCCCAACAGCCCCAGCCCAGATGGCATTCAAATCTTCCCGGATAGTACTGGGGTTCCCGATGCCCATCACTCCCCCACTTATTAGCACTGCCTTGTGTTGGTTACTCAGGGACTAAGGAGAGGGGGTGAAGGGTGTAGATCCAGGGTGGGCACCACCTCGCAGCCAGAGTCCACCTGACTGCAGGCCAGCAAGCAAGCCCAAGCAGCTCAGCTCTAGACACTTAGCCGCACCACCTCTGGCTACACTTTCTATGTATACTTTATACAAAGCTAGAAAAAGAGGTCAGTATTAGCTGTTGTGACATAAAAGTCTATGCCCCATTAAGACCCTCTTAAAATACTGTTGTCTTAAGCCCTCTTTCTTCTAATGAAATTTATACAAATACACACATACAAGCTGAAATACTATAAATGAAATATTAGGATTTTTTAAACCCATAAACAAACACTAAAACAGTCACTGTTTGAATGCAGAGAAAGTGGGAGTCTAAAGCAGCTGACCCGAAAACCGCCTCACCAAGCCCAAGGCCAGGCCAGGCAGTGTGAACACTACAAGGTCACGTGATGGTCACAGAGGATGACAGCTCCCATGAGTGTTCTCAGGCACTGTGTTAGCTTCTCACTCAGGGTCTCGGATGCCTCCTCGCCCATACCCTGTGAGGGGAGGCCCCGCCTCACTAGAGCACCAGAGGTTCCTGAGCTCTTCCCAGAAAATGGTTATCAAAGGGTGGAGCTGGGGGAACCCCGACAGAACAAGTGAGTCCCCAGGGTCTCCTTAACCTCCCTCAGCTCCTCCACATGGGGCCCTGAGGGAAAGTGAGCAGCCTCCTAACCCCTTTGATAGGGTTCCAGTCCTGCAGGTCTGGACTCCCTCATTTTCTGGAACCATAGGAGGTGACAGTGCAACCCCAGGCCCCTTATCTGCCATCCCTCAATGCCAGGCCAGGCCCAGAGCCCTGTGCGGACACAGCCCGGGGGATGCTCGAGGCCCACCTCAGCACAGTCACCACTAGGGTAGTGAGATGAGCAAGGAGGTGCAAATAGGCACAGATCCCCATGGGCATGGCCTCAGGCATGTTCCACAGGCTCAGGGCCTCCGTGATGAGCTCACAGCCCTCCTTCAGGGAGCCTGTGGAGCACACCCCCAGGGAGCAGTGCTCAGATGAGCAGGCAGGCCCCAGATCCCCCACCCCAGGACACTCTGTTCCACTTTGCAGGGCT
>NW_026662970.1:0-2230 GCF_009828535.3 Hylobates moloch | reverse complement strand
GTGAAATGTCAAGGTGCCCATTCCTCCACAAGCCCACCTCCCTCAACAGGGTGTCTGTGCTACGGGTCAGAGAAAGAGAGGGAAGTAGGCCGGGCGTGGTGGCTCACGTCTGTAATCCCAGCACTTTGGGAGGCTGAGGCGGGTGGATCACCTGAGTTCAGGGGTTCAAGACCTGTCTGGCTAACATGGTGAAACCCCGTTTCAACTGAAAGTACAAAAATTAGCCAGGCATGATGGCGGGTGCCTGTAATCCCAGCTACTTGGGAGGCTGAGGCAGAAGAATCGCTTGAATCTGGGAGGCGGAGGTTGCAGTGAGCCGAGATTGCGCCATTGCACTCCAGCCTAAGCGACAGAGCGAGTCTCCATCTCCAATAAACAAAGAGAGGGAAGTAAAGACCGTATCTGAGAAGGAAATAAGGACCATAGCTACTCTTCTTCAGAGGGAAACTTCCGAATGTATCCCCCAGTTTCCCCTCTGCCCCTGAGCACCTGCTGTTACAAGCAGGTCAGAGGACCTCCAATGTCAGCATCTGCGACTGTCCCCCGTGTCCCATGTTCCCAAGGCCCGCACCACCTGTGCTCCGGCTCGGACCCAGGAGCACGGCAGGTGGAGGAACATCAGCAGGGGAGACTGATGTTCCAGACTCTTCTACCCCCGTTCACCTCTTCATCTACGCAGGGAAAGTCACAGCTTCCACCCACCTCGCCCAACAAGGAGGCTAAGTGATTGACAAGCTCTGTGTGAACCGCAAACCACTCAAAGGTATGAATTATAAAGATCCCTCAATGTACAAGATCATTAGAAATAGGAATTATAAAGATCCCTCGATGTATAACATCATTAGAAATAACACAAGATCATATAGGAAAGTAATTATAAAATGGAAAAAGCTGCAAATGATGTATCTATGACAGTTTACTAAGGAGGAATAAATTACTAAGCCCCCCTCCATCCTCCAGTAATAGAAATTTAAAGTGCGACCTAGAAAACAATACAGTACTTTCTTGAAGAAAACAACTGTCTTTTCCTCTAAGATCTAAAGAGACAACTGCGAGGTGGGCCCCGTCGTCCCAGCCTTCTTTCCAGCTGTGGGAGAAGAGCCAGCACCATCACCTGCCCCTTGTAGCTGGTGGGAATGCCATCCATGTTATAATGCACGGTGGGGAGGACAGGGATTGGCTCCTTCGTGACGTCCACGCCAGCGAAGATCACGGCTGTCTCTGAAATGCCGGGCAGGCGCGTGGCCAGCTGCTCTGGAGGTAGATGGTGCAGCTGCAGGTAGACGTGATCTCCCTCAGGGCCACAGCCTCTGGTAAGACAGAACACCATCACATAAGGCAGAGAACGGCAACGACAGGAGACCTGAGAATACGTCATCTTGGAAGCGTGTGAGTTTCAACATGTTTTGATACTGAGGAAAATTTCCCCTCATGCATGGTCACCCTCTCATCAAATCTTTTCTAAGCATCTACCATGTGCCAGGGACAATCCCAGGTGCTGGGACACAGCTGAGAACCAGAACAAAACTCTGCCCTCACTGAACTCACACTCGTCTCAGCGATCACAGCCTGCTGTGGCTGTCCTTGGTAAGTGCACTAGAAAGGCCTCTATGCCAAATACAGTCGTCCCTGTGTATCCATGGCAGGTTGGGTCCAGGACCCCCACGGATACCAAAATCTGTGGATGCTCAAGTCCCTAATACAAAATAGGAGAGTATTTGCATATAACCTATGCACATCCTCCTCCATATTTTAAATCATCCTCATTTAAAGTTTTACATTTAAGTTTTACAGCAACTCCAGGATTACTCATAGTACCTAATACAATGTAAATGCTAGTAAATAGTTGTTACACTGTGTTGTTTAGGGAACAATGACAAGGAAAAAAAGTCTGCATATTTGTAAGGATGCAATTTTATTTTCAATACATAGTTGGTTGAAACCACACATGTGGAACCGATGGATACAGAGGGCCACCATATTCCAAAAAACCATCTGACTTCTCTTTTTTTAATATAAAAATGTAAAACCTTGAAACGCCATACCAGCAGATATTTTGCAAGCGTCGTTACATTAAAGAACAGGGTCAGGCCCTATCTGATCTTTGACAAACCTGACAAAAACAAGCAATGGGGAAAGGATTCCCTATCTAATAAATGGTGCTGGGAAAACTGGCTAGCCATATGTAGAAAGGTGAAACTGGATCCCTTCCTTACACCTTATATAAAAA
>NW_026662969.1:0-2230 GCF_009828535.3 Hylobates moloch | reverse complement strand
TGTGTTCATAGTAGTTGCTGGTTGTTATTTTTATTTCTCTGGGGTCAGTGGTAACATTACCTTCATCATTTCTAATTTTGTTTATTTGAATCATCTCTCTTTTCTTCTTTATTCATCTAGCTAGTACCCTATCTATCTTATTAATTTTTTCAAAAAACTTTAAGTGATTTTTTGAAACAGTTTTTCATGTCTCTATTTCTTTCAATTCTGCTCTGATTTTAGTTATTTGTTGTCTTCTATAAGCTTTGTGGTTGAATTCTTCTTGCTTCTCTAATTCTTTCAGTTGTGACATTAGACTGTTAATTTGAGATGTTTCTAACTTTTTGATGTGGGCATTATTTCTTATGCCCTACCCTAACTTTTCTCCTTCTCCTAGAAGTCTCAGAACTATGCTTTCTAAACCAATTCAAACTTTCTCAGTGAATCAACCTGGTCTCCCTGAGGCAAAGTTAGCAATTTTCCATTACACATGGTCCTCTTTCTCTCTAAGAATATCTAACGTAACAATGCAAGTGTTTCATCCCTCCTGGGTATGCAAGGAATTCTTTTTGGCTGAGACCAAGACTTAAAACCTCGTTCTTTCAACATTAATGAAGATCTATTTAGAAAGACTCTATTTTTTTATAGCAGCCTGATTTATAATCCTTTGGGTATATACCCAGTAAAGGGATGGCTGGGTCAAATGGTGTTTCTAGTTCTAGATCCTTAAGGAGTCGCCGCATTGTCTTCCACAATGGCTGAACTAGTTTACAGTCCCACCAACAATGTAAAACTGTTCCTATTTCTCCACATCCTCTCCCGCACCTGTTGTTTCCTGACTTTTTAATGATTGCCATTCTAACTGGTGTGAGATGGTATCTCATTGTGATTTTGATCTGCATTTCTCTGATGGCCAGTGATGATGAGCATTTTTTTATGTGTCCATTGGCTGCATAAATGTCTTCTTTTGAGAAGTGTCTGTTCATATCCTTCACTCACTGGGGTTGTTTTTTTCTTGTAAATTTGTTTGAGTTCTTTGCAGAAATAGCTATACTTATACCGGACAAAAATAGATTTCAACAAAAGACTATAGAAAGAGATTAAAAAGGTCATTACATAATAATAAAGACATCAATTCATCAAGAGGATATAATAATTGAAAATATATGTGCATCCAACACTAAAGCACCTAGATAAATGAAGCAAATACTATAAGAGCTAAAGAAAGAGACCTCAATACAATAATGGCTGGACACTTCAACACCCCACTTTAGTCACTGGATAGACCTTCCAGACAGAAAATCAACAAAGAAGCATCAGACAATCTGCACTATAGAACAAATGAACCTAATAGATATTTACAGAAAATTTCATGCAACAGCTGCAGAATACACATTCTTCTCCTCAGCACATGGGTTATTCTCAAGGATAGACCATATGTTAAGTAAAAAGTCTAAAAACATTGCAAAAAATTGAAGTAATATCAAGCATTTTCTCTGACTACAGGGAATAAAACTAGAAATCAATTAAAAAAGGAATTTCAGAAACTATACACACACATGGACATTAAATAATATGCTCCTGAATGATTAGTAGGCCGACAAAAAAGTTAATAAGAAAACAGAAAAATTTCTTGAAACAAATGATAATGGAAACATAGCATAGCAAAACCTATGGAATATAGTAAAAGATGTACTATTATAAAAGGAAAATTTATAACTGTAAGTGCCTACATAAAAAACAGAAAAGCTTCAAATAAATAACCTAACAATACATCTTAACTAACTAGAATAAAAAGGCCAAACCATACTCAAAATTAGAAGAAAAGAAATAATAAAGATTACACTGGAAGTAAATAAATTTAAAATGAAGAAAACAATGCAAAAGATTAATGAAACAAAAAGTTTCATTTTTTGAAAAGTAAAACAATTGACAAATATTTAGACAGGCTAACTAAAAAACAGAGAAGATACAAGTTAGTAAAATCAGAGGTGAAAAAGGAGACATTACAAGTAATGCTTCAGAAAATCAAAAGATCATTAGTGGCTACTATCAGCAATTGTATGCCAACAAACTAGAAAATCTAGAGGAAATTAATTCTTAGACACACACAGCTTACCAAGATTGAACTAGGAAAAAATCTAAAACCTGAACAGACCAATAACAATTAACAAAATTAAAGCCTTAATAAAAAAGTCAGTAGGACCAGACTGAAAAATAGAGAAGGAAAGAATATTTCCAAACTCATTCT
>NW_026662968.1:0-2231 GCF_009828535.3 Hylobates moloch | reverse complement strand
CTCCGAATGTCCCCTCACAGTTTCCACAGAAGGAGTGTTTCAGAACTACTCTATCAAAAGTAGGATTCAACTCTGTTAGTTGAATGCACAGAAACGAAAGAAGTTTCACAGAATGCTTCTGTGCAGTTTCTATTTGAAGATATTCCTTTTTCCACTATAGGCCATTTAGCGCTTCAAATGTTCCCTTGCAGTTACTACAGAAAGAGTGTTACAGAACTCCTCAATCAAAGGTAAGCTTCAACTCTGTTAGTTGAATGCACAGAACAGAAAGAAGGTTCACAGAATGCTTCTGTGTAGTTTCTATTTGAAGATATTCCTTTTTCCACGGTAAGCCCCTTATCGCTCAGAATGTCTACTTGAAGGTTCTACAGAAAGAGTGTTTCAGAACTGTTCTATCAAAAGCATGCTTCAGCTCTCTTAGTTGAATACACAGAACAGAAAGAAGTTTCACAGAATGCTTCTATGTAGTTTTTATTTGAAGATATTCCATTTTCCAGTATAGGCCCCCTAATTCTCGGAACGACGCCTTGCAGTTTCTACAGAAAGAGTGTTTAAAGTAAGCTTCAAATCTGTTAGTTGAATACACAGAACAGAAAGAAGTTTCACAGAATGATTCTGTGTAGTTTTTATTTGAAGATATTCCTTTTTCCGCTATAGGACCCTTAGCGCTCTGAATGTCCCCTTACAGTTTCCACAGAAGGAGTGTTTCAGAACTGCTCTATCCAAAGTAAGATTCAACTCTGTTAGTTGAATGCACAGAACAGAAAGTAGTTTGACAGAATGCTTCTGTGCAGTTTCTATTTGAAGGGCCATTAGTTTAAAGTTCCATTGCATTACTACAGAAAAGATTACAAGAATCTCAATAAATCTACTTCAATCTCTTTATTGAATGCCTTTTTCCACTAAAGGCCCCTTAGTGCTCAAAATGTCCTCCTCCAGTTTCTACATAAAGAGTGTTTCAGAAATGCTCAATCAAAAGAATCCTTCAACTCTGTTAGGTGAATGCACAGAACAGAAAGAAGTTTCACAGAATGCTTCTATGTAGTTTTTATTTGAAGATGTTCCTTTTTCCACTATTGGCCCCTTAGTGCTCAGCATGTCCCCTTTCAGTTTCTACAGAAAGAGTGTTTCAGAACTGCTGTATCAAAAGTAAGCTTCAAGTCTATTAGTTGAATGCACAGAACAGAAAGAAGTTTCACAGAATGCTTCTGTGTAGTTTTTATTTGAAGATATCCCTTTGTCCACTATAGGACCGTTAGCACCGAATGTCCCCTTACAGTTTCCACAGGAGTGTTTCAGAACTGCTCTTTCAAAAGTAGCCTTCAACTCTGTTAGTTGAATGCACAGAACAGAAAGAAGTTTCACAGAATGCTTCTGTGTAATTTTTATTTGAAGATATTCCTTTATTCATGGTAATCCCCTTATCGCTCAGAATGTCTACTTGAAGGTTCTACAGAAAGAGTGTTTCAGAACTGCTCTATCAAAAGCATGCTTCAACTCTCTTAGTTGAATGCCCAGAACAGAAGGAAGTTTCACAGAATGCTTCTGTGTAGTTTTTATTTGAAGATATTCCTTTTTCCAGTATAGGCCCCTTAGTGCTCGGAATGACGCCTTGCAGTTTCTACAGAAAGAGTGTTTCAGAACAGCTCTATCAAAAGTAAGCTTCAAGTCTATTAGTTGAATGCACAGAACAGAAAGAAGTTTCACAGAATGCTTCTGTGTAGTTTTTATTTGAAGATATTCCTTTTTCCACTCTAGGACCCTTAGCGCTCAGAATGTCCCCTTACAGTTTCCACAGAAGGAGTTTTTCAGAACTGCTCTATCAAAAGTAAGATTCAACTCTGTTAGTTGAATGCACAGAACCGAAAGAAGTTTCACAGTATGCTTCTGTGCAGTTTCTATTTGAAGATATTCCTTTTTCCACTATAGGCCGTTTAGCGCTTCAAATGTTCCCTTGCAGTTACTACAGAAAGAGTGTTACAGAACTCCTCAATCAAATGTAAGCTTCAACTCTGTTAGTTGAATGCACAGAACAGAAAGAAGTTTCACAGAATGCTTCTGGGTAGTTTTTTTGAAGATAGTCCTTTTTCCACTGTCGGCCCCTTAGTGCTCCGAATGTCCCCTTGCAGTTTCTACAGAAAGAGTGTTTCAGAACTGCTCTGTCAAAAGTAGGCTTCAACTCTGTTAGTTGAATGCACAGAACAGAAAGAAGTTTCACAGAATGCTTCTGT
>NW_026662967.1:0-2231 GCF_009828535.3 Hylobates moloch | reverse complement strand
TCTTGCTCTGTTGCCCAGGCTACAGTGCAGTGGTGCAATCTCGGCTCACTGCAACCTCTGCCTCCTGGGTTCAAGCAATTTTCCTGCCTCAGCCTCCTGAGTAGCTGGGATTACAGGTGCCCACCACCATGCCCAGCTGATTATTATTATTATTATTATTATTTTTGTATTTTTAGTAGAGACGGGGTTTTACCATGTTGGCCAGGCTGGTCTCGAACTCCTGACCTCAGGTGATCCGCCCACTCAGCCTCCCAAAGTGCTGGGATTAAAGGCGTGAGCAACGATGCCCGGCCTTGAAGATTCTTAATGAGAGGGGACTGCCAGCCCTGCCTGGGACCTGAAGAGTCCCGATCCAGGGCTGGGCCAGCCATGAGAGTCTTATAACCCTCTCATTTCAAGAGGGAACCACTGACAAGACTCAGTGACGCCCCCAGAACTGTCACCGAGGGACTCCTGGGCGGAACCTCCTTACGCCACCCCCACATGCCAGCGGTCCTGGCCAAAGGACCCCTAGCTCATGGAGCACGCCTGACACGGTGAGTGCGTCCACCATCCTCCATCCCTTCCAAAGTCCTTGAACTGGGAGTGGACGAGCTGGAACCCCCTGATTATCCCATAGAGGTCAAGGACTGCCCCACCCCAACTCTGCCCCAGCTGTCATCCAGCTGTGGTGTCCTGCCACATCCACCTCTCTCCACCTCCTTCATCCATCCCCTAGCGCCGTTCAAAAGGCCCCCTTCCCTCTGCTTCCCAACTGCTGGTTCCCTCTGAGCCTCCCAGAGTGACTGCCACACCCAGTGTGAATTCATTCATTCATTCAGCTACTGCCACTCATTCACTCATTCACAAAGTTACTGAGTACCTAACAAGGTACCACATTCACTCATTCATTCACTCACAAATGGTGCCCACAAGATGCTTCATTCATTCATTCATTCATTCATCCATACTTATCGTGTGCCCACAGGTCCTGGGCTCTGCTGAGTACAGTCTCCCCGTCGTCCAGGATCCCCAACTCAGGGAAACCAGCCAGGAAACAATTTATCTCCCTCAGATGAGAAGTGAGGGGAGCCTCGGAATGAAGTGAGTGGGGCAGTGAGGGGAGGACCCAGAAACAAGTTTCAGCAGTTCTGCACAATGAGTGGAGCTGGTCACTGAAGAATTTAGGGAGAAGGACGGGCGTGCTGGCTCACGCCTGTAATCCCAGCACTTTGGGAGGCTAAGGCGGGCGGATCACCTGAGGTCAGGAGGTTGAGACCAGCTTGGCCAACATGGCGAAACCTTGTCTCTACTAAAAATACAAAAATTAACCAGGCACGGTGGCAGGCACCTGTAATCTCAGCTACTTGGGAGACTGAGACACAAGAATTGCTTGAACCTGGGAGGCAGAGGTTGCAGTGAGCCAAGATTGCACCACTGCACTCCAGCCTGGGTGATAGAATGAGATTCCGTCTCAAAAAAAAAAAAAAAAAAAAAGAAAGAAAGAAAAAAGAAAAATTTAGGGAGAATGAATGTCACCCTCGGAGACCCCTGGGCACCCTTGGAGGGCTCACAGAAGCCACTGACCACCCCTAAATCTAAATCTGATACCATTAGAGATCCCCTCACGTGGCAACTCTGTCAAAAATTTCCAACCTCCCCCTCTAAGACCCTCTGGGGAGCCCCCCTGGTCCCAGAGACCCTTCACTCAGCAGCACCACACCCCAAGACAAGCTGTCTCCTCCAACGGCCTCCTGAGACCGCAGCCCACTCATTTTGTATTCATGCATGAGGAATGCACACACTCTCTCACATGAACACCAACACGCACGTCTTTCTCAGTTTCAGATCCTATCCCCTGGGTGGCCCCCTTCGGCCCTTTCTCTTGAAGACCCTCAATAAGGACCTGATGGGAACATTCCTTGCTTCAGAGACCCCTAGGAGCAGGTCAGCCGACCTGGATTTGCAGCCCAGCTTCAAATGACCCTGGAGCAGTTAATATGCTTCTCCAACCTTCAGTCCCTACCTGTAAGAAATGGAGATACAATAATGTCTGTCTTACTATTAATAAATATGCAAAATATGGGAGTGATGATTAGGTCTGCCCTAATTCAAATGCCTCCCAATGGAGCCGCAACTTTGGCCAGGCCCTGTTTCACATATGCTGGAAATACAGAGTTGACCAAAATGATTCCTCAGCTTATACACACACCAGGTTGTAAAGACTGTTTCTTTGGGGTTTTTTTTTTTTT
>NW_026662966.1:0-2231 GCF_009828535.3 Hylobates moloch | reverse complement strand
GACCAAAATGTACACTTGCATAACATTAAGTGCTCAAGTTTGTATTTATGTTTACAATGAAGTCAACAACAAGTAGCATTACTTTAAATGTCAGGGTCTGATAAATAAAGACCAGAGGAAGCTAAAGCATATGATACTTTGAACAATCCTCTCTATTAAATGGGAAAATTGGGCTTTAGATCTGAGTGTTTTAATTTCTACTTTAATATGCTTGATTATAGTTTTAAGATGAATGCATACCAGAAATGAATTGATTTATATAAATCTTTCATTTTGAAGCAGATTTTATCATTTTACAATGTGTGAGAAAAGAATAAAATCAGACCCTTGATTGACACTGTTCTTTCAATCACAGTTTATGTAACATTTTCCCCTGTGTCTACCACTTTTATTTGCATAATTTAAAATTTTAATGCTAAATCAGAAACCAAAAATGGAATGTGCATAAAATCCCCTTGGACTATGAGTTTGGAGAGTTGACATTTTTTTCTGGCTTGATCTGCTATAGGCTCACTGTTACTTAGGGCCCGGAGAGGTAGGTCAGGGAAAACATTAAATGTATTCAGGGTATGATCCATATTCTATTTTTAAATTTTATTCTGTTTATTTGGAGGGAAGAGATACTGATATAGTTTGGCTGTGTCCCCACCCAAATCCCACCTTGAATTGTAATAATCCTCACGTGTTAAGGGTGGGGCCAGGTGGAGATAACTGAATCATGGGGGCAGTTTCCCCCATACTGTTCTCATGGTAGTAAATAAGTCTCATGAGATCCAATGGTTTTAGAAAGGGGAGCCCCCTGCACAAGCTCTCTTGCCTGCCGCCATGTAAGACATACCCTTGCTCTTCTTCTGCCTTCCACCATGATTGTGAGGCCTCCTCAGCCATGTGGAAGTGTGAGTCCATTAAACCTCTTTCCTTTAGAAATTACCCAGTCTTGGGTATGTCTTTATTAGCAGCATGAGAACAGACTAATACAGATACAAATATGCAAAGTGCAGAATAAGATCCTATACGCCAATGGGCCAACTTGTGTGTTTTGTAATTAAATATACTAGTTCAGAGAAAAGGAAGCTCAAGCTCAACATGAACTGGATTCATCAGTGGTGGTCTCACCGAGAAACATGACCAAACTTGTATAAATTGTGTTTACGTCTCTTCTTAAAAAATAATTAAATACATGTTATTATTGTTTGAAAAGTTATTTAATACTGAGCATCTACACATTAATCATGATGGAAAAAATAATATTAAACTTTTGTATGTCGTGCTAGCTTAGGAAGAATGACTCTGACAATTAATTATTTCCCTTAACCATTGTGGTAAGCCAAGTATTAGTTCATAGCAAATATTTTATTTGTAGATTTCAGTTTTTTTCACTATTTCTACTTTTCATACAATATCATTCTTCAAATGATAAAATAGTACTTAGTGAAGGATTTGGGAACATGTTAAAGTTATTTAGCATTCATTGCAGCATTGCACTGGGACACATGTACTTCTAGTTGTGTAATATCTCACTCACCATTTCACTCAGATAAAGGAAATATTAAACATTTTATCAGATGGAGAATTCCTGAGGTCACATTGTAGCAGATGAGTTGGGATTGGTATACCTTCTCCAAGCTTCCTATTAGTTACACACACAAACACGCACACACACACACACATACACACACACTCCAGTTTGGAATCTGTCTAGCCAAAACCACAGTGCAAGATGTTAAAAGCACTCCACTTACTTTGGGCATATGCCAGGCCTGAATGAGTCTCTTACCATTGGAAAAATGATCTATATTTAAATTTTTCTAGATACTATCTATTAAAATTATTCTATATTACCAAAGAATGGAAATATTTGCTGGAAAGTTCAGAGTAGCAACATATTCCTTAAGCATGTTTCCACTTCAAAAGATAAAAAGTTTGGAAGACATCTCCATGTCCTCAAAAAGAAGTAAGAAAACATTATAATTATTGATTAAAAGCTGGGAGCCCTAGAAACAAACGTTGGAGATGAATGACAAGGATACAAAAGTATTTGTCAAAATGAGAAAAGAAGACAAGGAAACTCAAGTACAACTACCAATATAAAAGCTGCATTTAAATCTATTATAGTCTGATATAACAGAGAAAGCTGAAGAAAATTGTATATAAGGAAGAAATGTTTATAGATGAAAAATTATATATATATAAAATCTATAGATTATATATAATATATACAGAAAGAGAGG
>NW_026662965.1:0-2231 GCF_009828535.3 Hylobates moloch | reverse complement strand
CCTGTTCACTCTGATGGTAGTTTCTTTTGCTGTGCAGAAGCTCTTTAATTAGATCCCATTTGTCAATTTTGGTTTTTGTTGCCATTGCTTTTGGTGTTTTAGACATGAAGTCCTTGCCCATGCCTATGTCCTGAATGGTATTGCCTAGGTTTTCTTCTAGGGTTTTTATGGTTTTAGATCTAACATTTAAGTCTTTAATTCATCTTGAATTAATTTTTGTATAAGGTGTAAGGAAGGGATCCAGTTTCAGCTTTCTACATATGGCAAGCCAGTTTTCCCAGCAGCATTTATTAAATAGGGATTCCTTTCCCCATTTCTTGTTTTTGTCAGGTTTGTCAAAGATCAGATAGTTGTAGATATGTGGCATTATTTCTGAGGGCTCTGTTCTGTTCCATTGGTCTATATCCCTGTTTTGGTACCAGTACCATGCTGTTTTGGTTACTGCAGCCTTGTAGTATAGTTTGAAGTCAGGTAGCGTGATGCCTCCAGCTTTGTTCTTTTGGCTTAGGATTGACTTGGCGATGCGGGCTCTTTTTTGGTTCCATATGAACTTTAAAGTAGTTTTTTCCAATTCTGTGAAGAAAGTCAGTCATTGGTAGCTTGATGGGGATGGCATTGAATCTCTAAATTATCTTGGGCAGTATGGCCATTTTCACGATATTGATTCTTCCTATCCATGAGCATGGAATGTTCTTCCATTTGTTTGTATCCTTTTATTTCATTGAGCAGTGGTTTGTAGTTCCCCTTGAAGAGGTCCTTCATGTCCCTTGTAAGTTGGATTCCTAGGCATTTTATTCTCTTTGAAGCAATTGTGAATGGGAGTTCACTCATGATTTGGCTCTCTGTCAGTTATTGGTGTATAAGAAGGGATCAATTCAATGAGAAGAGCTAACTATCTTAAATATATATGCATCCAATACAGGAGCACCCAGATTCATAAAGCAAGTCCTTAGAGACCTACAAAGAGACTTAGATTCCCACATAATAATAATGGGAGACTTTAACATTAGACAGATCAACGAGACAGGAAGTTAACAAGGATATCCAGGAGTTGAACTCAGCTCTGCACCAAGCAGACCTAAGAAACATCTACAGAACTCTCCACCCTAAATCAACAGAATACACATTCTTCTCAGCACCACACCACACGTATTCCAAAATTGACCACATAGTTGGAAGTAAAGCACTCCTCAGCAAATGTAAAAGAATGGAAATTATAACAAACTGTCTCTCAGACCACAGTGCAATCAAACTAGAACTCAGGATTAAGAAACTCACTCAAAACCACTCAACTACATGGAAACTGAACAACCTACTCCTGAATGACTACTGGGTAAATAATGAAATGAAGGTAGAAATAAAGATGTTCTTCGAAACCAACGAGAACAAAGACACAACATACCAGAATCTCTGGGACACACTTAAAGCAGTGTGTAGAGGGAAATTTATAGCACTAAATGCCCACAAGAGAAAGCAGGAAAGATCTAAAATTGACACCCTAACATCACAATTAAAAGAACTAGAGAAGCAAGAGCAAACACATTCAACAGCTAGCAAAAGGCAAGAAATAACTAAGATCAGAGCAGAACTGAAGGAAATAGAGACACAAAGAACACTTCAAAAAATCAATGAATCCAGGAGCTGGTTTTTTGAAAAGATCAACAAAATTGATAGACCACTAGCAAGACTAATAAAGAAGAAAAGAGAGAAGAATCAAATAGACACAATAAAAAATGATAAAAGAGGATATCACCACCGATCCCACAGAAATACAAACTACCATCAGAGAATACTATAAACACCTCTACACAAATAAACTAGAAAATCTAGAAGAAATGGATAAATTCCTCAACACATACACCCTCCCAAGACTAAACCAGGAAGAAGTTGAATCTCTGAATAGACCAACAACAGGCTCTGAAATTGAGGCAATAATTAATAGCTTACCAACCAAAAAAAGTCCAGCACCAGATGCATTCACAGCCGAATTCTAACAGAGGCACAAGGAGGAACTGGTACTATTCCTTCTGAAACTATTCCAATCAATAGAAAAAGAGGGAATCCTCCCTAACTCATTTTATGAAGCCAGCATCATCCTGATACCAAAGCCTGGCAGAACACAACAAAAAAAGAGAATTTTAGACCAATATCCCTGATGAACATCGAAGCAAAAATCCTCAACAAAATACTGGCAAACCAAATCCAGCAACACATCAAAAAGCTTATCCACC
>NW_026662964.1:0-2231 GCF_009828535.3 Hylobates moloch | reverse complement strand
GTCTTCCAAAGTGCTGAGATTACACATGTGAGCCACCGCGCCTGGCTGATAATAGTGCATTTTAAAATGTATATTGAAAACTGCAGGGCTCAGTGGCTCACGCCTATAATTCCAACACTGTGGGAGACTGAGGCAGGAGGATCACTTGAGCTCAGGAGTTGGAGACCAGTCTGGGCAACATGGTGAATCACCTTCTCTACAAAAAATAGAAAAAATAACCAGGTATGGTGACCTGCACCTATAATCCTAGCTACTTGGGAGGATCACCTGATCCTGGGAGGTCAAGGCTGCAGTGAGCTGTGATCACACCACTGCACTCCAGCCTGGGCGATAGTGAGACCCAATATATATATATTTAAAATGTATACTGAAAACCTGTATCTTTTGTTTTGTTGAGACCGAGTCTCACTCTGTCGCCCAGGCTGGAGTGCAGTGGCACGATCTCGGCTCACCACAACCTCCACCTCCCGGGTTCAAGCAATTCTCCTGCCTCAGCTTCCCAAGTAGCTGGGATTACAGGTGCCCTCCACCACACCTGGCTGATTTTTTGTATTTTTAGTAGAGATGAGGTTTCACCATGTTGTCCCGGCTGGCCTTGAACTCCTGACCTCAGGTGAGCCACCTGCCTCGGCCTCCCAAAGTGCTAGGATTACAGGCATGAGCCACTGCATCCAGCCAAAAACTTGTACCTTTATTGGGCGCTTACTCTTTGTCAGGCACTGAGATACAATCATGGCATTTGAACTGAGACTTGAAAGTAGAGTAGGAATTAGCTACGTGAAGGTGTGAAGAATGGTCTGGGCAGGGAGAATAGAATATGCAAAGGCCCTGAGGTGGGTAGGTGTTTGGAGAACTCAAGGAGTTAAAAAATGGCCAGTAGTACTGGGGTGTCGTGAATAAGGGAAAAGGAATGGGGGCTGAGGCTGGAGGGGCGGCACAACCACTTTCCGTGGGGCCTCACCTCCCTGTTGCCATGTCTGCGTTCCCCACCCCACCGCACCCCTGCACTGTCAACACTGCCAGCACAGGGGTGTGCTTACTCTCCCCTCTCAGAGCTCACACACTCAGGGAGCACTCACTGAGCACCTAGGATGTGTCTGACGTTGTAAATACTTGGGATACATCAGTGACAAAAACAATGGTCCCTACCCTCTCAGAGTCTACATTCTGGAAGGAAGGGCAGACATAATGTCCGTGTAATCTTTCTATTATATTAGAAGGGGATCAGTCCCGTGGAAAGAAGAAAAAGTTGGCCAGGTGTGGTGGCTCACGCCTGTAATCCCAGCACTTTGCGAGGCTGAGGTGGGCAGATCACCTGAGATCAGGAGTTTGAGACCAACCTGGCCAACATGGTGAAACCCCGTCGCTACTAAACCCCCGTCGCTACTAAACATACAAAAATTAGCTGGGGGTGGTGGCAGGCGCCTATAATCCCAGCTACTTGGGAGGATGAAGCATGAGAATAGCTTGAACCTGGGAGTCGGAGGTTGCAGTGAGCTGGGATCGCACCATTGCACTCTAGCCTGGGCGACAAGAGTGAAACTACAACTCAAAGAAAAAGAAGAAGAAGAAAGAAAAAGTCAGGCAGGGCGAAGGATACTGAGGGTCTGAGGAAACGGGTGGGGTGGGTGGCTGAATTAAACAGAGAGGGCCAGGCAGCCTTGCTGAGGAGAGATTTGAGCAGAGCTGTGAGGTGGTGAAGGGGTGGCCTGCCCCTCCACACCTGTGGGTGTTTCTCGTTGGGTGGGACAAGAGACTGAGAAAAGAAAGAGACATAGAGACAAAGTATAGACAAAGAGTGCCAGGGGACCAGCGCTCAGCATACTGAGGACCCTCGATGGCACCGGTTTCTGAGTTCCCTCAGTATTTATTGAGCATTATCTCTACCATCTCGGAGAGGGGGATGTGGCAGGACAATAGGGTAATAGTGGGGAGAGGGTCAGCAGGAAAACATGTGAACAAATGTCTCTGTATCATAAACAAGGTTAAGAAAAAGGTGCTGTGCTTTGATGTATACATACAAAAAACATCTCGGTGCATTAAAGAGCAGTATTGCCGCCAGCATGTCTCACCTCCAGCCCTAAGGCGGTTTTCTCCTATCTCAGTAGGAGATATATGTATATATGTATATATGGAATATATAATCGGGTTTTACAACGAGACATTCCATTGCCCAGAGATGAGCTGGAGACAGATGCCTTCCTCTTACCTTAACTGCAAAGAGGCATTCC
>NW_026662963.1:0-2232 GCF_009828535.3 Hylobates moloch | reverse complement strand
GGGGTTGCTTTTCTGGGATATTTTCCAGGACAAATTAAGAGAAAAATGTACTTCTAGATAACAAATCAAATTAATTTACAGTAAGTAGTTACTTTATGTTAAACTTTGGAGTTTAGTTTTGGAGATTATCAAAGACATATACTTTCAGACAAATACCATATATATATAAAATATGTATTATATATATGTATTATATATGTATTTTATATTATATTATATATATATAGAGAGAGAGAGAGAGAGAGAGAGAGAGTATTTTTTTGAGACAGGATCTCACTTTGTCACCCAGGCTGGAGCTCAGTGGTGCAGTCATAGCTCACTGCAGCCTTGAACTCCTGGGCTCAAGTGATCCTCCCACCTTGGCCTTCCAAAGCACTAGAATTATAGGCATGAGCCACCGTAACTGGCTAGTAGTTCATATATTTGAAAATGATATCAAAGCAAACGTTTTCCTTTTTTACTTAGCAAAACCATAAGTCACTGACTTTTTGAAATTCTTTCTTTTTCTTCCCTTCTTTCCCATCACAACCTCTTCTATTTCAGAATTCCTGGAGAATGTGTCCCAGAGAAACAAATGTGACCTCTCTCACAATGTTGGTCACAGACTATAGAATACATGCTTTGCCTTCTCTTTCACTATTAAGAAACCAATGATATTGCCCAACTCTGAAAAGTTATTAATCCAAAGGTAACATTAAAATTTTCTCAGGAATGTATTTTAGATCTACTCTAACTTTCATTCATTCAATTGTTAGTTTCCTTCATTCAACAATTATGCTGGGCAAGATATTATGTTAGGAACTCAGAATTAAAGATTAACAAAGGACAGTCCTTTCCTTAGAGTCTGTGGTTTAGTGAGAAGACAAACATTAACAACAAATGATGTTTGTGATATACAACAAGGTTAGAAGGCCCTGTAGGACCATCAAGAATGAACTGGTAGGTTCTGCTGAGAGAAATCAAGAAAAGGCCAGGTGAGGTGGCTCATACCTGTAATCCCAGCACTTTGGGAGGCCAAGGTGGGAGGATCACTTGAGCCTAGGAGTTCAAGCCCAGCCTGGGAGCAAAGGGACACCCCATCTCTACAAAAATTTTAAAAATTAACCAGGCATAGTGGTGTGCATCTGTGGTCCCAGCTCTACTCAGAAAGCTGAGGCGGGAGGATTGCTTGAGCCAGGAAGGTTAAGGCTGCAGTGGGCCATGTTCATACCACTGCACTCCAGCCTGGGCAACAGAGCAAGACCCTGTCTCAAAAGAGAAAAAAGAAAAGTTTTTTGGAGAAGAAAACATTTATATTTAATTTTGAAGACTGAGTTATAATTTACTTGGCAAATAATACAAGAAAGAGCATTCCAGAAAGGGGGAGTATCAGAGGTAGGAAATCGTGGTACATCAGAGAAAATGCCAGTATATCATAACGGTGAAGACAAAAGTCATGCATTCTGGTAATGGGGGAGTTGTGAGTCAGCTGGAGAGGGTGTTTGGAGCAACATCAGGAAGGACTTGAACTACTGTATTTACCAATAGGGAGTTTGAACTTTACCCTGCAGACCATAGGAGCCACTCAAAAAGTTTAAGCAGGGGAAAGACAATATAAGCATTTATTTTAAGAAAGAAGAACCTAGCTTCAATTTAGAGGTTGGATTAGATAGGAAACTAGATTAGAATGTAGCTTCAATTTAGAGAATAGATTAGATAGATAGATTAGTGGTCTTCCCCTAGCCAACAACTGGGTAATGAAGGACTGGTGTGGGACTAGTCTCCTAGACCCAAGTGCTAGGAGTAGAATGCTAGAACTAGGTGACTATCAGGATTGTGCCTGGGAGAGATAATGAGGTTGAACTGGGGTAGGATGTCCACAAAGAACCATCAGCACTAGAGTCAGTGACCCAGAAGAGACAAGAGCAAAGCATATCAGATTGGAATACATGGGCACAGGAGGTGGCCTGAGTAAATTCCAGGGCTGAAAGCCAGCCCCCGTGGTAGTCTGTCCTGTGTTCCTGGTGTACAGCTGCATATTCTCACACATGTGTGTGAGCTGAATGGGTTCACTGGAAGTAGCCAGAAGGAGACAGATCAGAGGCACAGAGACTCGTAAATGCTGTTGAAACTGTCCAATCAAGAAATATTAAAAATCAGAAGGTGACAGAGTTGATAAAGAGGAAGAGACAGGTTTCAGAATTTTGGGGTTGCTTTTCTGGGATATTTTCCAGGACAAATTAAGAGAAAAAT
>NW_026662962.1:0-2232 GCF_009828535.3 Hylobates moloch | reverse complement strand
GTCTCTCTTTGTCGCTCAGGCTAGAGTGCAGTGGCAAGATTATGACTCACTGCAGCTTCAACCTCCTGTGCTCCAGTCATCTTCCCGCCTCAGCCTCAGGAGTAGCTGGGACTACAGGAGTGTGCCACCACACCTGGCTTATTTTTTGTAGAAACAGCGTTTCACTACATTGCCCAGGCTGGTCTCAAACTCCTGGGTTCAAGTGATCCTCCCGCCTCGGCTTCCCAAAGCGTTGGGATTATAGGCATGAGCTACCACATCTGGCCTTTTTTACTTTTTTCATTGTGATAAAATGTATATAACAAATTTGCCATTTTAATTATTATTGAAGTGTACAATTTAGTGACAATTATTATATATATAGCATTGTGCAGCCATCACCACTGTTTTCAAAACTTTTCATCACTCCATAAAAGAGGAAAGTCTGTACCCACTAAACAATAACTCCTCAATTTTTTCCCTACCCCTAGCCCCTATTATCCTCTAATTTACTGTTTGTTTGTATGATTTTGCCTATTCTAGATATTTTATACACGTCTAATCATACATATTTGTCTTTTTTTGTGTATCTGTCTTAATTCGCTTAACATAATGCTTCAAGTTTAATCCATGTTGTAGCAGTATCAGAACTTCTTTTCTTTTTATGGCTGGATACTTTTCCACTCTAGGTATATATCACATTTTGCTTATACATTTATCTGTTGCTGGGCACTTTGTTTGCACATTTGGCTATTGTGAATAATGCTGCTATGAACAATGGCATACAAGTATCTGAGTCTCTTTTTGAAAATATTTGGGATATATTCTTAGGGGTGAAATTGCTAGATCATATGGCAATTCTATGTTTAACTTTGAGGAACCAGCAGATTTTTTCACAGAGGCCGCAGCATTTTACATTCTCACAGGCAAAGGAGATGTATTTTTCTGGCATAATTTTTGAATCATTTACATTTCATAATTATGTACATGTATTATTTTAAAATAAAGAGAGGACATCCATGTGTAATGACCTGGCACATGGTAGATGCTTTAAAGATATTTATGGATGCATAGTGAATATTGTTCATTAAAACTTCCATTTACCTGAGATATCTGAAGTATATTTAGAATTTTTCTTTCAAAAAAAAAAAGAAACAAATAAAAAAGAGCTACAGCAGATGTGGAATGTGGTATCATACTAAGTTTTGACAATGCTGCTTTATGGGTACATAGAGGTTCATGAGAGTATTCTTTCTTCCGTGTTTAAAATATTTCATAAAAGAAGTAAAATTTGAGGCTCCTGCTAAAGGGTCATATGAGGAAGGAGTTTTGGACAGGGTAGTCATATTCTGTTTCTTGATGTGGGTGCTGGCTTCACAGGTATGTTCATTTTCTAAAAACTCAAGTTGTCCACCTATAATCTGTTACACATCTGAATCTCTGTTATACTTCCATAAAAACTTTGCCTAGAAAAAATAAAAGAAAATAGACCAAAATATGGCCAACCAAGTACAGGAAGAACAGAACAAAACAAAGAGATATGAGACTTGTGGAAGTCTGCTCATATTGATATTTGTCTCATTCAAATAAAAGACTCTTCCTGTGTAGCCTTTGAAATAACCTTTTTTTATATACTGAAAATACCTGCTATCTCTGAGACTTATTCATATTTCTTAGTTCTCCTTTATATATTTTACTTCTAGTCAATGGTTCACTGTTCATTTAAAGAAAAAAGCAACATGTGAGTTTAACCAAAACAGAGATATAGACCAATGGAACAGAACAGAGCCCTCAGAAATAATACCACACATCTACAACCATCTGATCTTTGACAAACCTGACAAAAATAAGAAATGGGGAAAAGATTCCCTGTTTAATAAATGGTGCTGGGAAAACTGGCTAGCCATATGTAGAAAGCTGAAACTGGATCCCTTCCTTACCCCTTATACAAAAATTAATTCAAGATGGATTAAAGACTTAAATGTTGGACCTAAAACCATAAAAACCCTAGAAGAAAACCTAGGCCATACCATTCAGGACATAGGCATGGGCAAGGACTTCATGTCTAAAACACCAAAAGCAATGGCAACAAAAGCCAAAATTGACAAATGGGATCTAATTAAACTAAAGAGCTTCTGCACAGCAAAAGAAACTACCATCAGAGTCAACAGGCAACCTAAAGAATGGGAGAAAATTTTTGCAATCTACTTATCTGACAAAGGGCTAATATCCAGAATCTACAATGAACCCAAA
>NW_026662961.1:1414-2233 GCF_009828535.3 Hylobates moloch | reverse complement strand
ATGATGACGCTTCTGGGAGTCATCCCCCCGATGATGATGAAGCTTCCAGGAGTCAAAACACCAATGATAAAGCTTCTGGGAGTCAACACCCCGAGGATGAAGTTCTGGGAATTACTAACCAGATGATGATGAATCTTCTGGGAGTCACCACTCCGATGATGACGAAGCTACTGGGACTCACCACACAGATGATGATTAATCTTCTGGGAGTCACCACTCCGATGATGATGAAGCTACTGGGACTTACCACACAGATGGTGATGAAACTTCTGGGAGTCACCAAACCAATGATAATGAAGATTCTGTGAGTCACCACCCCAATGATGATGAAGCTTCTTGGAGTCACCACCCTGATGATGATGAAACTTCTGGGAGTAACCATCCCAATGATGATGAAGTTTCTGTGTGTCTCCACCTCAAGGATGACGAAGCTTCTGGGAGTCATAACCCCGATGATGAAGCTTCTCGTAGTCACCATCGAGATGATGAAATTTCTGGGAATCACCACCCCAATGATGAAGCTTCTGGTCGTCAACACACTGATGATGAAAGTTCTGGGAATCACCACAATGATGATGAAGCTCCTGGGAATCACCAGCCCGATGACGAATCTTCAGGCAGTCACGACCTCAATGATGATTAAGCTTCCAGGAGTCAAGAACCCGATGATGATGAAGCTCCTGGGAGTCACCACCCCGAAGATTATGAAGCTTCTGAGAATCACCACCCAAATGATGATGAAGCTTCTGAGAGTCACCACTCCGATGATAAAGCTTCTGGGAGTCACCACCCTGATGATGAAGCTTCTGGGATTCACCA
>NW_026662961.1:0-1404 GCF_009828535.3 Hylobates moloch | reverse complement strand
CCACTCCGATGATGATGAAGCTAGTGGGACTTACCACACAGATGGTGATGAAACTTCTGGGAGTCACCACTCCGATGATGACGAAGCTACTGGGACTCACCACACAGATGATGATTAATCTTCTGGGAGTCACCACTCCGATGATGATGAAGCTACTGGGACTTACCACACAGATGGTGATGAAACTTCTGGGAGTCACCAAACCAATGATAATGAAGATTCTGTGAGTCACCACCCCAATGATGATGAAGCTTCTTGGAGTCACCACCCTGATGATGATGAAACTTCTGGGAGTAACCATCCCAATGATGATGAAGTTTCTGTGTGTCTCCACCTCAAGGATGACGAAGCTTCTGGGAGTCATAACCCCGATGATGAAGCTTTTCGTAGTCACCATCGAGATGATGAAATTTCTGGGAATCACCACCCCAATGATGAAGCTTCTGGTCGTCAACACACTGATGATGAAAGTTCTGGGAATCACCACAATGATGATGAAGCTCCTGGGAATCACCAGCCCGATGACGAATCTTCAGGCAGTCACGACCTCAATGATGATTAAGCTTCCAGGAGTCAAGAACCCGATGATGATGAAGCTCCTGGGAGTCACCACCCCGAAGATTATGAAGCTTCTGAGAATCACCACCCAAATGATGATGAAGCTTCTGAGAGTCACCACTCCGATGATAAAGCTTCTGGGAGTCACCACCCTGATGATGAAGCTTCTGGGATTCACCACCCTGATGATGAAGCTTCTGGGACTCACCATCCCGATGATGAAGTTTCTAGGATTCACCAACCCGATGATGAAACTTCTGGGAGTCACCAACATGATGATGATGAAGCATCTGGGTGTCACCACCCCGATGATGATGAAGCTCAGGGAGTCACCACCACGATGATGAAACATTTGGGAATCACAACCCCGATGATGAAGCTTCTGGGAATCACCACCCGAAAGATGAAGCCTCTGGGAGTCACCACCGCGATGATGAAGCTTCTGGGAATCACCACCCCAATGATGAAGTTTCGGGCAATCACCACCACTATGATGAAGCTGCTGGGTTTCACCACCCCGATGATGACTAAGTTTCAGGGCTTCACGACCCCAATGCTGTTAAAGCTTCTGGGAGTAACCATCCTGATGATGAAGCTTCTGGGAGTCACCACCCCGATGATGAAGCTTCTGGGTGTCACCACCCCAATGATGAAGGTTCTGTGAATCCCCACCCTGATGATGAAGATTTTGAGAGTCACAAACCCGATGATGAAGTCACTGGAAGTCACCAAGCCAATGATGATGAAGCTTCTGGAATCAATCCCGATGATGAGTAAGCTTCTTGGAGACACCAATCCGATGATGCAACTTCTGAGAGTCACCACCCTGATGATGATGAACCTTGT
>NW_026662960.1:0-2233 GCF_009828535.3 Hylobates moloch | reverse complement strand
TGGTTGTGTCTCTGCCTGGCTTTGGTATCAGGACGATGCTGGCTTCATAAAATGTGTTAGGGAGGATTCCCTCTTTTTCTATCGATTGGAATAGTTTCAGAAGGAATGGTACCAGTTCCTCCTTGTACCTCTGGTAGAATTCAGCTGTGAATGCATCAGGTCCTGGACTCTTTTTGGTTGGTAAGCTATTGATTATTGCCACAATTTCAGAACCTGTTATTGGTCTATTCAGAGATTCGACTTCTTCCTGATTTAGTCTTGGGAGGGTGTATTTGTCAAGGAATTTATCCATTTCTTCTAGATTTTCTAGTTTATTTGCATAGAGGTGTTTGTAGTATTCTCTGATGGTAGATTGTATTTCTGTGGGATCGGTGGTGATATCCCCTTTTTCATTTTTTATTGCATCTATTTGATTCTTCTCTCTTTTCTTCTTTATTAGTCTTGCTAGCGGTCCATCAATTTTGTTGATCTTTTCAAAAAACCAGCTCCTGGATTCATTAATTTTTTGAAGGGTTTTTTGTGTCTCTATTTCCTTCAGTTCTGCTCTGATTTTAGTTATTTCTAGCCTTCTGCTAGCTTTTGAATGTGTTTGCTCTTGCTTTTCTAGTTCTTTTAATTGTGATGTTAGGGTGTCAATTTTGGATCTTTCCTGTTTTCTCTTGTGGGCATTTAGTGCTATAAATTTCCCTCTACACACTGCTTTGAATGTGTCCCAGAGATTCTGGTAGGTTGTGTCTTTGTTCTCGTTGGTTTCAAAGAACATCTTTATTTCTGCCTTCATTTCATTATGTACCCAATAGTCATTCAGGAGCAGGTTGTTCAGTTTCCATGTAGTTGAGCGGTTTTGAGTGAGTTTCTTAATCCTGAGTTCTAGTTTGATTGCACTGTGGTCTGAGAGACAGTTTGTTATAATTTCTGTTCTTTTACATTTGCTGAGGAGAGCTTTACTTCCAACTATGTGGTCAATTTTGGAATAGGTGTGGTGTGGTGCTGAAAAAAATGTATATTCTGTTGATTTGGGGTGGAGAGTTCTGTAGATGTCTGTTAGGTCCACTTTGTTTAGAGCTGAGTTAAATTCCTGGATATCCTTGTTAACTTTCCGTCTAGATGATCTGTCTAATGTTGACAGTGGGGTGTTAAAATCTCCCATTATTATTGTGTGGGAGTTTAAGTCCCTTTGTAGGTCACTCAGGACTTGCTTTATGAATCTGGGTGCTCCTGTGTTGGGTGCATATATATTTAGGATAGTTAGCTCTTCTTGTTGAATTGATCCCTTTACCATTATGTAATGGCCTTCTTTGTCTCTTTTGATCTTTGTTGGTTTAAAGTCTATTTTATCAGAGACTAGGATTGCAACCCCTGCCTTTTTTTGTTTTCCATTTGCTTGATAGATCTTCCTCCATCCCTTTATTTTGAGTCTATGTGTGTCTCTGCACATGAGATGGGTTTCCTGAATACAGCACACTGATGGGTCCTGACTCCTTATCCAGTTTGCCAGTCTGTGTCTTTTAATTGGAGCATTTAGCCCATTTACATTTAACGTTAGTATTGTTATGTGTGAATCTGATCCTGTCATTATGATGTTAGTTGGTTATTTTGCTCATTAGTTGATGCAGTTTCTTCCTAGCCTCGATGGTCTTTACAATTTGGCATGTTTTTGCAGTGGCTGGTACCGGTTGTTCCTTTCCATGTTTAGTGCTTCCTTCAGGAGCTCTTTTAGGGCATGCCTGGTGGTGACAAAATCACTCAGCATTTGCTTGTCTGTAAAGTATTTTATTTCTCCTTCACTTATGAAGCTTAGTTTGGCTGGATAGGAAATTCTGGGTTGAAAATTCTTTTCTTTAAGAATGTTGAATATCGGCCCCCACTCTCTTCTGGCTTGTAGAGTTTCTGCCGAGAGATCAGCTGTTAGCCTGATGGGCTTCCCTTTGTGGGTAACCCGACCTTTCTCTCTGGCTGCCCTTAACATTTTTTCCTTCATTTCAACTTCGGTGAATCTGACAATTATGTGTCTTGGAGTTGCTCTTCTCGAGGAGTATCTTTGTGGCGTTCTCTGTATTTCCTGAATCTGAATGTTGGCCTGCCTTGCTAGATTGGGGAAGTTCTCCTGGATGATATCTTGCAGAGTGTTTTCCAACTTGGTTCCATTCTCCCCGTCATTTTCAGGTACACCAATCAGACGTAGATTTGGTCGTTTCACGTAGTCCCAAATTTCTTGGAGGCTTTGTTCATT
>NW_026662959.1:0-2233 GCF_009828535.3 Hylobates moloch | reverse complement strand
AGGACCCAGCAGATCCCAAGGTCAGTGTGGAGAAGGGGACATTTCCCGGTTCCTTCGCCTCTGCCCAGCGTTCTGCAGGCAGGCCCCCCCAGGGGCAGGGCAGGGGAGGAGGTGGCTCCCGGCGGGCTCGGAGAACTAAGGGGCGCACAACCGCTTCGCAGGGCCAGGGTGACAGGGGAAGCCTGAGAGGGCTCCGGATCTCGCTGGCCCTGTGGGTGGGCGCGGGGGACGCGGGAGGGGCCGAGCTCACGGGGCCAGCGCCGGGGCCTGCAGGTGGCCCTGGAGGAATCTGCAAGCACCCCCCCGCCCCGTGCAACGGGCCTTCCGGGAGACCAGTGTGGACAGCGCCCTGGACACGCCCTTCCCAGCTGGAACATTTGTGAGGCTGGAATTTAAGTTCCGGCAGAGAAGCGGCCGGAGGAAGGACTGGAAGAAACCCAAGTGCAAAGTCCAGCCCAAAAGGAGGAAGCAGAAATGGCTGACCTGCGTCAAACTGGGCTGTGAGGATAAGGTTCTGGCCAGGATGGTTCGCCGCCCTCCAGAGACGCAGACTCGGCGGGAGCCTGAGGAGCACCAGGAGACCCGGTGCAGCCGGGCGGAGCGGGCTGTGAGGACCCCACAGCTGCTCCTTCCCCGCACAGTTCGCCTTCTCCAAGGCGCGGCCCCCAGCGGAGCCCAGCACTGAATCGCATGGCGCCCCTCGGAGCCCTGGCGGGGGTAACCAGTGGAAGACCCACCTCCCAGGGAGAGGACCCCACTGTATCCCCAGATAATAAAACTATTCTCTCCCCAAAAAATAAATAAATAATTTTGTCTGGTCTTTGAAAATGTGTATCCTCTGTGTACTGGTCAAAATGCTGCCCATTTATATGCCTAACTAGTCAAACTTTTTAATGAAGTTATTTAACATTCTTTTTTATTATGAAACAAAACAGTAAATTTTTAATGGTTTTAATATCATCTAATATGATTGAAAATATGTCAATTTGTCATTGCCAATGAATCTTTGTGTTATTTATTTTACTCTGTTACATATTCTGTCCATAAAGATCTAAGTGGCTTAGAATCTTGCCTAACATACTTTATGTGCTAAGTACTAACTACTCTAATTCATCAAATTATCTTTCTATACCATTCTTAAAATACAATATTATTTTTTATTTATTTTTATTAAAACTTTTTTGCCTAATCTAATTATTTATGAAAATTATGAGGTCTATTCACTTTGTCCTCTTTTTTTCTCTCTCTCTCTTTTTTTTTTTTTGACACGGAGTCTCCCTCTGTTCCCCCAGGCTGGAGTGCAGTGACACAATCTCGGTTCACAACAACCTCCACTTCCCGGGTTCAAGTGATTCTCTTGCCTCAGCCTCCCGAGTAGCTGGGACTACAGCCGTGCTCCACCATGCCCAGCTAATTTTTGTATTTTTAGTAGAGACGGGGTTTCACTATATTGGCCAGGCTGGTCTTGAACTCCTGACCACGTGATCCTCCCGCCTCAGCCTCCCAAAGTGCTGGGATTATAGGCTTGAGCCAGCGTGCCAGGCCTTTTTTTATCTCTTTATTAATACGTTAGAGGGTACAAATGCAGCTCCCTTAAAGAAGCATGTTGCATAGTGATGAAGTATGGGCTTTTGGTGTGACAATCATCTGAATGTTGTTTATTGTCCCAATTAGCTATTTTCTCATTCCTAAACCCTCTCCAACCTCCCATATTTCTGAGTCTCCAGTATCTATTTTTCCAGTCTCTATATCCAAGTGTGTGCATAATTGAGTTCCCACTTACAAGTGAGAAAATACAGAATTTGATTTTCTGTTTCTGAGTTTTTTGACTTACAATAATGGCCTCTGGTTTAATTCATGTTGTTGCAAAAGACATGACTTTATTCTTCTTCATGGCTGAGTAGCATTCCATGGTATACTTGCATAGCACATTTTCTTTTTTCGATTATTGATTGATAAATTTAAATTGATTTCATATATTGGCTATTGTGAATAGTTCTGTGATAAACATGTGAGCATGTGTATTTTCTTTATGTAACAAATTATTTTCTTTTGGGTAGATACCAAATATTGGGGGTGCTGAATCAAATGAAAGTTCTATTTTTAGTCTATTTTGAAATCTCCATACTGTTTTCCATAGAGGTTGTAGAAAGTTACTTTCCCACAACCAATGTATAAGTGTTCTCTGTTCTCTGTATCCTTGCCGATAGCTCATTTTTCTGCTTTTTAGTAA
>NW_026662958.1:0-2233 GCF_009828535.3 Hylobates moloch | reverse complement strand
GGTGGCTCACACTTGTAATCCCAGCACTTTGGGAGGCTGAGGCGGGTGGATCACAAGGTCAGGAGATCGAGACCACGGTGAAACCCTGTCTCTACTAAAAATACAAAAAAATTAGCCGGGCGTGGTGGCGGGCGCCTGTAGTCCCAGCTACTCGGAGAGGCTGAGGCAGGAGAATGGCGTGAACCCGGGAGGCGGAGCTTGCAGTGAGCCGAGATTGCGCCACTGCACTCTAGCCTGGGCGACAGAGCGAGACTCCGTCTCAAAAAAACAAAAATAGCTTTCATATATTTCATCAGGTCCATATACTACACCAGTGATTCTCAAAGCATGATATGTGGACCTCTTGTGGTCCCTAAGACTCTTTCAAGGGATTCATGAGGTCAGAAGTGTTCACAATAATACTAAGATTTTATTTGCCCCTTTCACTGGCTTGCATTTTCATTGAGGGCATAGAAACCAGTGGTGGGTAAAACTGCTGGCACCTAAGCACAAGTTGGTACTGACCCCAGACTCTGCTAGTAATCAGTGTTTTTCTCACTGCCACACACCCATGGTACAAAATGGCCAATCTTATTTTTTTTGTTTAATCAAAGACATTTTTACTAAATTTTTATCCTTGAATAGTTGTATTTTTCTTTGTGACAAAAATGGAACTACTTATAAAACACTTCTGCATACTAAATGAAGTATAATGATTAACTTAAGGAAAAAGACTTGTGCTGTTATGAGTTGTACTTGCTGACTTGAAAGAGGGATAAACTATCATTATTCACACTTAGTTGATCTGGCCGGCATTTTCTTAAATGAACAAAGTGAGCCTGTCACTTTAGGATAAATAACTAGCAATATTTGTTGTCAAAGATACAATTTTAGCTTTCAAATAAAAATTAGAATTTTGGAAAACATGTGTCTTCCACCATGAGCTTGACACCTTCCCACCAATTAAAACTCCTATAATAAGATAAGTAGAGCTGAATGTAGTTTCTTAAATTGTATGAGGAAATGTGTCAACATTTGGAAGATCTGCATAACTCAGTGAAGGAAGAGTTTCCCAATTACCAATGCATGATATGACCAAGGTGTGATTTTGTAACAGATCTTTCCAAGTGCAAGATAAAACAGTGGATTTTAATGTAACAGAGCATGAAAAATCCACATTGCTAGTGACCTTTGAGGAACTACCACTTATGTAGTTTGGGTGTAGCATCAAAGAATATCTACAATTATCTGAAAGGCTAGGTATTAAAATACTTCACTGAGCCGGGTGCAGTGGTTCACGCCTATAATCCCAGCACTTTGGGAGGCTGTGGCAGGTGGATCACCTGAGGTCAGGAGTTCATACCTGACTTGCCGGCGTTGTAACAAGAACTAATTGGGACCTTATGTATAAGTATACTATTACCTGGTGCATATTAGGAATACTAATTTCTCTCTTCCTTTCCATTTTTAAAGCATATTACAGTGTCAATCTTTTTTTTTTAATTTTGTGCAATATACCTTTTATAGAGCTATTTTTAATTGTAGTTAACTATGAGGCAGTGGCAGTCTTAATTTCACAGAGTTAATCTAAGCCCAAGTAATGAATTTTTTTTTGGTCTAATGTGTACACTCATTATTAGCAAGATTAAAACAGCATTTATTTCTAGTGGAACTGACTCATGGCAAAAATGCTATGAAATTCAAATTTGATCTTAATGACATTCAGGAGATGACACTTTTAGGGTGTTCTTCAGAACTATACTTTTGGGTATAGACCAGAATGTCTAGACACCTGAGTTTTTCATTGCTAAATGGTTATTCTGATGATGTACACTGTAAAACTATTGGATAACTCGATTGTGACCACCTCTTACAATAATTTAATTAACTAGAAGGACTTTGGAGAATATTTATGTATTTAGCTTGTTGATACCTAAATCATCCCAGAAAGATAGCTGTCTGTACATTGAACAGATTTGACACATATATTTCACAGTTTTTTAATTTGGAAATTTTCATATTATCTTATTATCTTTAGTCATTATTTGTATTTAAAGTGCTCCTGCTGCAATTGCTGTGATCTTTCTTATAGTTAATAAATTTTATTTTCACACATAAGAACATCCACTTTTATTGCATGGGGTTCTGTTTTGGTGAATTTTTGTATATAAAGTAGACTGTGTACATTCCTTCTTTCAGATACTTTTCCGAATGCTGATTCTTCATCTGTCCCTCATGGAGCAGTCTATTATCC
>NW_026662957.1:0-2234 GCF_009828535.3 Hylobates moloch | reverse complement strand
GATAGTGATTCTTACCACATTTCCATTTAATTTACTTGTTTATCTTAAGAATAAGATGGAGAGACAGGCTTAATCTGTGTGGATGTGGAAGTTTAAAAACCTTGTATCATTAATCTTAAATTTTTGTGATTTGCCTTTATAGTAGTCCCATGTTATAAGCAGGGGATACATTCCAAGATCCCCAGTGGATACCTGAAACTGAGGATAGTAATGAACTCGATTGCTGTAAATCAGAATATGATAATGTTCATGTCTTTTACCTACAAACTTCATGTCTTTTCCATCTTAACTAAGCACTTATACATACAGAAGGGCTGGGCTCCCAACTAAACCCCACCTTTAAACCTGGATCTACAGCCTTCAGTGAAAACAGATGACCCCTTTTTTCCAACTAAACATTGCCTTTTTGGATTGCCCCACCCCTATCCTGTGCCCATAAAAGACTTCATCTGGCAGGGCAACACAAGCAGCTGAGTGTGGAAGAAACAAGAAGCTGAGTGGAGATCAGAGAAGCAACTGAGCATCAGAGACGATGGATAGATGTGGCTAACTTCAGACAGTATGGCTTCAGGGAAAGATCACCTTCCCATCCCATTTCCAGCCTCTCTTTCTGCTGAAAGCCACCCACCACTCAATAAAGTCTTCCTCATGCATCTCCTTTCAAACAGTTCATGTGACCTGATTCTTCCTGGACTGGACAGGAACCTGGGTGCCGAGATGGCAAGGGCTACCACCCTGAATTTCCACTGAGCTGGTTGGCACTTGTCCATCCCTGGGTGGCAGAGCTGAAAGAGCTGGTTGTAACACACTTGGATGCTGCTGTGGGACCCACAAAGAGCCTGCTCCCACCGGAGAGGAGTGACCAGACAGTTTCAGTGTTTGTTCCCTCTGGCTTCCACACTTGCTCACTTGCATGCTCCTTCCCACGAATGGCTAACAGTGAACTGAGTGAAATGAGCCACTCCAGTTCCTGCTCGTGAAGGAGGTCAAGAGAACTATCCCATCTCATTTTCACACACTATGGCCATAACTTTGGTAATTTGATGTGTGACAGCAAAACTAGCATAAATTTCTTTTCCCTCTATCACAATTTTACAAATATAAGATTTGTTTTTAGCATAGATCTTAGCAACTTCAGCAGAGTATTTGTTTTATTATTAAGTTGAGAACTTCTTTTCACTTAAAGGAAGCACTTTATGGCTTCTCTTTGGCATATCCAAATTGCCAGCATCATACTCTCACACTATTTGTGGCCATTATTAAGTAAAATAAGAGTTACTTGAACACAAACACTGTGATTTTGCAACTGTCAATCTGATAACTCAGATGGCTACTATGGGACTAATCTGCAGGGGGCATCTACAGCATGGATATGCTGGACAAAGGGATGATTCACTTCCTGGGCAGGAGAGAGTAAAGTGGCTTATGATCTTAACATAATACTCAGATTGGCCTGCAATTTAAAACTTATGAATTGTTAATTTCATTTAATATTTTGAAATTGTTATTTCATTTAATATTTTGGACCATGGTTGACCACAGATAACTGAAACTGTGGAAAGCAAAACCTCAGATAACGCTGAGCACAGTGGCTCATGCCTGTAATTGTGGCACTTTGGGAGGCCAAGGCAGGTGGGTTTCTACAAAAAATTCAAAAATTATCCAGGCATGGTGGTGCATGCCTGTAGTCTCAGCTACTCGGGAGGTTGAGATGGGAGGATTACTTGAGCCTGGTTGGTAGAGGCTGCAGTGAGCTGAGATCATGGCATTGCACTCCAGCTCAGGAGACAGAGTGAGTGAGACACTGTCTCAAAACAACAAAAAATAAAAAAGCAGAACCTAAACTAAAAAGCTAAACCGAATCAAAGAAGCCAAAACAAAAACCTCCGACAAGAGAGGACTACTGTATATATTAAGACCCTAGAAGACAGAGTCAAAGGATGTATTTGGTTATAATCTCTCAGCATCTTCATTTCTCAAAAAGTATCTCTCACTTGAAAAACAATGGGGCTAATTGAAGCAATTATATGGATAAATTAAGCAAACAGAACAATAACTTTGGTTTGAATTATTCTAACAGATTGGAACTCAGGAAACTAATTCTTTTTTAAAAAATTTATTTTTAAATTGTGAAATAACTGTACATATTCATGGGGTACAAAGTATCATTTCCATATATCTAATGTGTGGTGATTAGATCAGGGTAATTAACATATCCATCATCTCAAACATTT
>NW_026662956.1:0-2235 GCF_009828535.3 Hylobates moloch | reverse complement strand
AGATGGTCACAGTCTATGGGCTACACAGGATGGAGGCAGCCAGGGAACAGGCAGAGTGGGCAGCTGGGGTGCAGGGAGAGACAGGTGCATGCTGGGAGGTCAGACCCTCTCAGTGCTGTGGGGGTGTCAGGTGGGGTGGGCTCCAGGTGCACCCTCAGTGCACTGGGCCGGTCTCGGCCCAGGCTCCCTGGACCCTGGCCGAGGGGGACTGCTGTCAGGCCCCGGCCACCCACCCTGGGCAGTGCTGTCCCATCTCAGGACTGGACTTTCTCAGATCCTGCAGAGGGCACAGCCTCCAGCGCAGGAGGGGCAGCCCCATGGTGCAGCCTGAGCTCTCCATGGGCCTGGAGCATCCCCTGCCAGCCCTGCGCTCCCTCTTCTCCCAGGTCCGGCTTTTCCAGTGTCAGCCAGCAGAGGGGCTCCGTCCTCCCTTCCCTATGTGTCTCCTGGGCTGAAACTTGCGGAGGGTTGGGACAAGGATGGTGCTTCCCTCAGGCCCATTTTGGGAGGGGACTGGCTCCCAGCCTGGCACATGTCCTCAGCTCTGCCTTGGTTGCCTTAGAGTGAGAAGGATCAGTCAGTGCCCTGAAGGTAAATGTAAGATACTGTCCATGCTGTGTGGGAGGCTGGTCTAGGGATGGAGAACTTAACAGGTCCTCCCAGTCTGTCAGGCCTGGGAAGCACTGTCCTGTATCAGGACTCAGAAAGTCCAGTCCTGCGATGGGACGGTGCTGCCAAGGTTGGGTGGCTGGGGCCTGACAGCAGTCCCCCAGGGAGTGACCACATCACCCAGGCGGGGTCCAGGGAGCCTGGCCTGAGACCTGCCCAGTGCATTGAGGATACCTGGAGCCCACTCCACCTGATACCCCCACAGCCGTTGCAGGGTCTGACCTCCCAGCAGGGTCATTCCCTCATCTGGGGCAAGGGAGTTCACCGCCTTCAGCAGCCTCCATGAAGGCCGCCCCCCAGCCCCCCGCCCCCTACCTACACATGCACAGAGCTAGAAGGTCTGTCCCCACCACCACTCCAGAGTGCGAGAAAGGGAGAGGCAGTGGGATGGGGACTCTGTGCTTCGCATGTTGGCTGAGCTAAGAGGGCCCATCTCCATCCCAGCCTTTGTCAGGGAGACAAGAGGCTTCCCAGGGGCAGACATTATCTATTCTCCACCAGGATACCCAGGGTCAAGACTTCTCCCACTTCTGAACTCAGGGTCTGGCACTCTCTCACCCAAACTTCCACTATTTTGTGACACATGAAGCAACTCGGCTGTGAGACTTCCTGGAGCCTGCATGGAGATGTTCAGCCCTGTGACATCTCTGCAAGCCTTTTCCCTACAGCTGCATAAAGTTTGAGGTAGACAGTAGTAGTGTAAAGATGGGTTGAACCTTATTTGAGAGTGGGATCTTCATAGGTTTTTCCTCATCTTGTTTTTAGAATTTTTTCTTGTTTGTGTAAAGACGGTATTATGGAAACGTAAGGTTCAGTGAAGGAACTCAGGATGAAGGTGGGCTTACAGCACCACTGTCAGCATCCCTCCATGTCCTGTCGCTTCTAGAAACCAAGCCCACACCAAGCATGGCACAAATAAAAGCCATCACCCTCTTATGATTAAAAAACCATATATGTTGTGGAATATTAAATGTTCTGCATGTACTAACATGAGAGAAAATACTTTTTCTCTACATAGAATTTTTTTCTTGGGGACTTGTTTTTCTCTAGGGAAGGCTAAAAAAGAATTTGTGACTGAATAAATTAGATACCTCCCTGCAGAAGACAGTGCCTTGGACAGTGGTGATGGTGGCTAGAGGCACCGGGTATCTTCGGTCAGTGCTGAGGGGGACTGGCTGGGGATACAGCTTTCTTAGAGAGCAAGAGTTGGGGATGTCGCAGGCCCCATTGCTTATTGTTGCACCAGACACTTTTCAAGGGCTGCTGATCTCTGATTTGCCTGTCTCTGTTGGGACAACTCTGGCTCTTGAGAGTGGCTGGTTGACTGCTGGCTGCATAGCTCAGCATTCTGCTGTGTTCTGAGTAGAAGGGGTGCCTGTGGTTGCAGGGAAATCCACAGACTGGGGCTTGAAACTGCTGTTGGTGCTGATTTACCTTCGAGGCATGGTGCACATGGCAAAGTGACATTTTCTGCTCCAGTATCTGTCCAACTGCTGCCATGAGCCGCTGAGCTTCAGCACTGCTGCTGTACATGCATGGTCGGATTTTTACTGTTTTTTGGCTCTC
>NW_026662955.1:0-2235 GCF_009828535.3 Hylobates moloch | reverse complement strand
CATGGCTATGTTATTTGTCAGCATTTAAAAGATTTCAATACCCTGTGGTGCTTCTGCTCTTCATTTTGAACAGTTAAGAACAATGTACCAGGTAAAAACAGGGCATTCTGTGCAGTCAGAGGATAAGGAATCAAGATTTGGACGTTCCAAATCTTGAACCTTATCTTAATAGATAAGAACCAATCTTAGTAGTGTTAGTAGTATCTTAGAACCAAATCTTAGTAGTGATCCCAACTAGCATCCTGCATCTCTTCAAATCAGAGGATGTTACTGGGGACTTGTTTCAATTCCTCCCCCCGGGGTTCCCAGAATAAGATCTGAGGTAGGTAGTTGATCCACCCAGATAAGATAGACGACCCCTAGGTGGCAGTATTGGCCACTTACATATTCCTACCAATCAGAATATCAGCTTTTTGTCCAGCCAAAATGCGTTTGAAATCACACACGATGTAATTTACAAAATAAAGTTTCACAAATAATTATTTATGGTAATATACTGACTTTAAAATAGACCATCAGAATAGAACCTTGGTTAAAACAGAATAGGGTAAACTCTATACTTGTTATCCAAAAATCTATGAGAACTCAGCATTACTTTCATGTCCTGGTTTAGATTGAGAGAAATGCATTGGAACAGATCACCCTGAATTACATTCTATGAATCTATTTGAGTCACAAAACTTAAAATAGATATTATATATACATATGTATTTTTATATACATATACATGCATCTATAAACATAAAATGCATAGGCTATATATAAATTTACTGTCTAAATTATATAATTAAAATGTTTCATATCCTAAAGTTTGTGTTTGTTTTGATCCTGCAGAGCATTGAAAATTGTTGCTTTCCCAGAAAAACCCTTCAGAGAGCAATTGTGCACACACTAGCAGCCAAGCTGTTTATTAGGCTAAGAGTGAATTCAGGAGAACTTTTTAAAAGATATTCAATGAAAAGTGAAGATAATACGAAGGCAGAAAGTGTGTAACCCTACTAAGACTCTGCAAACACCCTAGACAAGACCCTTGAAGAACATTTCTATGTAATTATACGTATCACAGATGCCTTGCACATTCTTCACTGATACTCTCCTATGATGCACCACACAGAAGGGCTTGTAGCAGGCTTGTCACAACTTGAAATTCTCCTGCTTTTATCCTGAGGGGATTGTGAAGCTCAGGTGGTTTGGGTAAAGAACCTACAATCAAAATCTTGTTCTAAGTGTCTGTGGTTGAATAAAAAGTAATAATATATTTTTAAATGAGCATCTAAAGCAAAGCCAATTGCTAAGATTATGGCTGAAAATGGATGTTATCTACTATGTTTATATTAATTTATTTCTATAGAGCATTTCTATAAAGGATTTCTGAGTTACTAAAGATGGTACAGATATAAAAAAAGGAACTTAATGAAACCAAAACTTAGCACCCTAGAAACAAGATAAAATGTTCTGCACCGTCTGTAAGAAGGCTGTTCAACACTTTTACTCTTTACTACATCAAAGGCACAGCAGCATTTGTTTCCTCCCCCTTTGGGAGGGACAACAGTCAAGAGACAAACTGGTAATAAAATCAGGATAACAGCAAAATTATATATACACATACATAGTTTAGAAAAAGGAAAGGAACAGAGACATTTATGAATCTAGGTTTGAGAAAACCTGCTAAAGTTCGAAGATGAATCAGTTAAATTGTTTTAGGTTCTAAATAGTTTTCATGGAAATGAGCACAAAGGGGAGAGCAGGGCTAAGGACTAACAATACAGTCAATGAGGGAGGCAGGTTTTGTTCTATCATTTTTCTGTTGCTCTCCCTGTAGGAGGAAGAACGGCTCCTTCAGCACGAGTGCCAGAGTGAGCAGGCCTGCACAGCAGGCCAGAGCTCACCCACACACAAGGCAAGCTGGAGATAAACCTTTGTTTGTAAGACACTGAGATTTAGAGATAGTTTGCTAAGCAGTAGAGTCAAGAGAAAGCCGGCTGATGAAACCCTGATTGGAAAACACAATCATGGGCTTGATATTACGAGGAGGTCTAGAAGGAATGTATCCAGTGTGGATTTTCCCATAACCTTTATTCTAACTTAAATAAAAGGATAAGGCTACAATAAAAGGTGCTATTTAGAAATCAGGTTGAAATGTGAAAGTTGAGATTTCTGGAAACATAATTCAAACTGTGAAGCAATATAGATGCATTTTTTCTAATATGGCAAATAGAATATATATTTTTATAT
>NW_026662954.1:1526-2235 GCF_009828535.3 Hylobates moloch | reverse complement strand
CAAGGAGGAACTGGTACCATTCCTTCTGAAACTATTCCAATGAATAGAAAAAGAAGGAATGGTACCAGTTCCTCCTTGTGCCTCTGGTAGAATTTGGCTGTGAATCCATCAGGTCCTGGACTCTTTTTGGTTGGTAAGCTATTGATTATTGCCACAATTTCAGAGCCTGTTATTAGTCTATTCAGAGATTCAACTTCTTCCTGGTTTAGTCTTGAGAGGGTGTATGTGTCGAGGAATTTATCCATTTCTTCTAGGTTTTCTAATTTATTTGCATAGAGGTGTTTGTAGTATTCTCTAATGGTAGTTTGTATTTCTGTGGGATTGGTGGTGATATCCCCTTTATCATTTTTTTTGCATCTATTTGATTCTTCTCGCTTTTCTTCTTTATTAGTCTTGCTAGTGGTCTACCAATTTTGTTGATCTTTTCAAAAAACCAGCTCCTGGATTCATTAATTTATTGAAGGGTTTTTTGTGTCTCTATTTGCTTCAGTTCTGCTCTGATTTTAGTTATTTCTTGCCGTCTGCTAGCTTTTGAATGTGTTTGCTCTTGCTTTTCTAGTTCTTTTAATTGCGATGTTAGGGTGTCAGTTTTGGATCTTTCCTGCTTTCTTTTGTGGGCATTTAGTGCTATAAATTTCCCTCTACACACTGCTTTGAATGTGTTCCAGAGATTCTGGTATGTTGTGTCTTTGTTCTCGTTGGTTTCAAA
>NW_026662954.1:851-1426 GCF_009828535.3 Hylobates moloch | reverse complement strand
CTGTGGTCTGAGAGACAGTTTGTTATAATTTCTGTTCTTTTACATTTGCTGAGGAGAGCTTTACTTCCAACTATGTGGTCAATTTTGCAATAGGTGTTGTGTGGTGCTGAAAAAAATGTATATTCTGTTGTTTTGGGGTGGAGAGTTCTGTAGATGTCTATTAGGTCCACTTGGTGCAGAGCTGAGTTCAATTCCTGGGTATCCTTGTTAAATTTGTCTCGTTGATCTGTTTAATGTTGACAGTGGGGTGTTAAAGTCTCCCATTATTATTGTGTGGGAGTCTAAGTCTCTTTGTAGGTCACTCTGGACTTGCTTTGTGAATCTGAGTGCTCCTGTATTGGGTGCACATATATTTAGGATAGTTAGCTCTTCTTGTTGAATTGATCCCTTTACCATTATGTAATGGCCTTCTTTGTCTCTTGATCTTTGTTGGTTTAATGTCTGTTTTATCTGAGACTAGGATTGCAACCCCTGCCTTTTTTTGTTTTCCATTTGCTTGGTAGATCTTCCTCCAACCCTTTATTTTGAGCCTATGTGTGTCTCTGCACGTGAGATGGGTTTCCTGAATACAGCAC
>NW_026662954.1:457-751 GCF_009828535.3 Hylobates moloch | reverse complement strand
AAAGTTAATATTGTTATGTGTGAATTTGATCCTGTCATTATGATGTTAGCTGGTTATTTTGCTCATTAGTTGATGCAGTTTCTTCCTAGCCTCGATGGTCTTTACAATTTGGCATGATTTTGGCAGTGGCTGGTACCGGTTGTTCCTTTCCATGTTTAGTGCTTCTTTCAGGAGCTCTTTTAGGGCAGGCCTGGTGGTGACAAAATCTCTCAGCATTTGCTTGCCTGTAAAGTATTTTATTTCTCCTTTATGAAGCTTAGTTTGGTTGGATGTGAAATTCTGGGTTGAAAATTC
>NW_026662954.1:0-357 GCF_009828535.3 Hylobates moloch | reverse complement strand
CTTTGTGGCATTCTCTGTATTTCCTGAATCTGAATGTTGGCTTGCCTGGCTCTACTGGGGAAGTTCTCCTGGATAATATCCTGCAAAGTGTTTTCCAACTTGTTTCCATTCTCCCTGTCACTTTCAGGTACACCAATCAGACGTAGATTTGGTCTTTTCACATAGTCTCATATTTCTTGGAGGCTTTGTTTCTTTTTATTCTTTTTTCTCTAGACTTCCCTTCTGGCTTCATTTCATTCATTTCATCTTCCATCGCTAATACCCTTTCTTCTAGTTGATGGCTTCGGCTCCTGAGGCTTCTGCATTCTTCACGTAGTTCTTGAGCCTTGGCTTTCAGCTCCATCAGCTCCTTTAAGC
>NW_026662953.1:0-2236 GCF_009828535.3 Hylobates moloch | reverse complement strand
GTTATCAAAAATGCAACATCCCAGGAAGATTTATCCCTGGTGCTAGCTGTTCATATTCTTCTGGCAGATTCAATACTATTTTTTAGTGCTCAAAGATGATATGCAGAGTTAATATCTGAGTACTCATGGTCAATACTGATTTTTTGCTGCTATAATAATTACATCAGTGCCTTGTAATGAAATATCCTAACAAATAACTTTTATTGTGATGCAGGTAAATTGTTAAAATATAGTACTATTAGTCTCATTGAATTCTGAAGGTTATTAATATGACAAGAAAGCTTAATTGCGACTTCGATGTTACCAATTCAATAGCTGTATAAAAGTTGCAGTGGGGCAACACCTAAGAAATATACTAAGTAGACATACTATAACATATGGCCTCCACAACTGGGTCTTGATGAGAAGACACATTTTTTCAATTTGAATTGTTAAACAACATCTGACAGGTTTTGGATTGTTAATTTTTATTGATACATAAATGGATATACATATTTTTAGAGAACATGTGAAAATTTGATACATTTTTATAATGTGTAAAGATCCAATGAGAGTATTTTAGATATCCATTACTTTTAAATATTTATTTTTTCTTTATGATAGGAACATTTTAATTATTCCCCTCTAGCTCTTTTGAAAGTTTCAATAGATTATTGTTAATTATAGTCACCCTATTGATCTATCAAACATTAACTTTCATTTCTTCTATCGAACTGTGTATTTGTACCCAATAATGAACCTCCCTCCATGCCCCCCAACTTCTCCCAGCCCCTGGTAAGCATTAATCTACTCTTTATATTCATGAGATTCACTGTAGTAGTTCTCATATATGAGTGAGAATATATAATATTTGTCTTTCTGTGCTTGGCTTATTGAATTTAACATAATGACCTCCAGTTTCATCCTCATTTCTGCAAATCATAGCATTTCATTCATTTTTCGTTTATTTATTTTTAACTGACATATAATAATATATATATTTATGGGATACATAGTGATTTTTAATACATATAATGTATAGTGAGCATATCAAGGTAAATAGCACATTCATCATCTCAAACATTTATTATTTCTTTGTGTTAGGAACATCCAATATTTTTCTAGCTATTTAAAACTATATATTATTGTTAACTATAGTCACCCTACAGTGCTGTGGAATGCTTGAACTTAACTCTTCCATTTAGCTGTAATTAGTTCATCCTTTAACAAATTTCTCCCCAAGCTTCCTTCCCCTTACCCTTTTCAGCGTCTAGTATCCTCTGTTCTAGTTTTTACTCCTATGAAATCAATAATTTTTAGCTTCCAAATATCAGGAGAATATGAGGTATTTAATTTTCCATTCCTGGCTTATTTTACTTAAATAATGTCATGCAGTTCTACTCACACTGCCAAGAATGACAGGATTTCACTCTCTTTTGTGGCTCTATATTATTTTTTTATTATACCTTAAGTTTTAGGGTACATGTGCACAACGTGCAAGTTAGTTACATATGTATACATGTGCTATGTTGGTGTGCTGTACCCATTAACTCATCATTTAACATTAGGTATATCTCCTAATGCTGTCCCTCCCCACTCAGTCCACCCCACAATAGGCCCCAGTGTGTGATGTTCCCCTTCCTGTGTCCATGTGTTCTCATTGTTCAATTCCCACCTACGATGAGAACATGTGGTGTTTGGTTTTTTGTCCTTGTGACAGTTTGCTGAGAATGATGGTTTCCAGCTTCATCCATGTCGCTACAAAGGACATGAACTCATCATTTTTTAATGGCTGCATAGTATTCCATGGTGTATATGTGCCACATTTTCTTAATCCAGTCTATCATTGTTGGACATTTGGGTTGGTTCCAAGTCTTTGCTATTGTGAATAGTGCCGCAATAAACATACGTGTGCATGTGTCTTTATAGCAGCATGTTTTATAATCCTTTGGGTATATACCCAGTAATGCGATGGCTGGGTCAAATGGTATTTCTAGTTCTAGATCCCTGAGGAATCGCCACACCAACTTCCGCAATGGTTGAACTAGTTTACCGTCCCACCAACAGTGTAAAAGTGTTCCTGTTTCTCTACATCCACTCCAGCACCTGTTGTTTCCTGACTTTTCAATGATGGCCATTCTAACTGGTGTGAGATGGTATCTCATTGTTGTTTTGATTTGCGTTTCTCTGATGGCCAGTGATGATGAGCATTTTTTCATGTGTCTTTTGGCTGCATAAATGTCTTCTTTTGAGAAGT
>NW_026662952.1:0-2236 GCF_009828535.3 Hylobates moloch | reverse complement strand
AGGCGTGAGCCACCATGCCCAGCCTTTTTTTTTTTTTTTTTTTTTAATTTGAGATGGATTTTCACTCTTGTTGCTCAGGCTGGAGTGCAACGGTACAATCTCAGCTCACTGCAACCTCTGCCTCCCAGGTTCAAGCGATTCTCCTGCCTCAGCCTCCCGAGTAGCTGGGATTACAGGCACCTGCCACAATGCCCGGCTAATTTTTTGTATTTTCAGTAAAGACAGGGTTTCACCATGTTGGCCAGGCGTGTCTTGAACTCCTCACCTCAGATGATCCGCCTGCCTTGGCCTCCCAAAGTGCTGGGATTACAAGCGTGAGCCACTGTGCCCAGCCTAGAAGGGGCTTTTTTAAAGAATAGGGGCCAGGCGCGGTGGCTCATGCCTATAGTTTCAGCACTTTCGGAGGCTGAAGAGGGTGGATCACCTGAGGTCAGGAGTTTGAGACCAGGCTGGTCAACATGGTGAAACCCCGTCTCTACTAAAATACAAAAATTAGCCGGGCATGGTGGCGGGTGCCTATAATTCCAGCTACTCTGGAGGCTGAGGCAGGAGAATTACTTGAACCCGGGAAGTGGAGGTTGCAGTGAGCCGAGAGCACGCCATTGCACTTCAGCCTGGGCAACAAGAGCAAAACTCCATCTCAAAAAAAAAAAAAAAGAAAGAAAAAAAAATAGGGCACCAGCCAGGCACAGTGGCTCACACCTATAATCCTAGCACTTTGGGAGGCTGAGGCGGGCGGATCACCTGAGGTAAGGAGTTCAAGACCAGTCCGGCCAACATGGCAAAACCCCATCTCTACTAAAAATACAAAAATTAGCCTGGCGTGGTGGTAGGCACCTGTAATCCCAGCTACTCTGGAGGCTGAGGCAAGAGAATTGCTTGAACCCAGGAGGCGAAGGTTGCAGTGAGCCAACACTGTGCCATTGCACTCTAGCCTGGGCAACAAGAACAAAACTCCGTCTCCAGAAAAAAAAAAAAAAAAAAAAAGAATAGAGCACCAAGGAGAAATATGGAGAATGTGTGAGCTGGCAGATTAACCAGATGGTTAATAAAAGAAGAAAATCTTCAGCCTCTTTAATACTCCACACAATGCAAAGTAAAACCATTTGAGATAACATTTCTCCTTTCACCTATCAGATTGGCAAATGAGTATCACTTACAGAAGAGGCTTTCTCACTAATTACTTCTAAGAATGCATAAAATGGGAAGAGCATTTTTGGAGGAAAATTAAGCCTTTAAATTACCAATTCCTTTTGACCGGTCATTTCCACCCCTAGAAATTATTCTGGAAGGAATATTTAAGACGTCCAAAATGCAGCAACAAAAATGTTCATTGCAGTATTGTTGCTAAAACAAAAAGAAAAAAATGATTTGTAATTTTCTCTTGTTTCTTGACTATATACCCAATTCTCCTGGGCCTGTTTTATGTTATATTTACTTAAATCCTGCACCTCCTGTGCCAGAATGTTATTGCATATTTTATTGTCTTAATAAAAAATGCAGTTGATAAATATTCTGAGCCAGGCAAGTCTGAGGCTTCACCCAGCCCCTCCCTGGCCCCGCAGTCTCCTGTGGACAGAGTCTTCCCTAAAGCCTCGTGCTCTGAGGTGTGTGGGACCTTGGAATGAGGCCAGGGAGGTGGGAGCGGATGCTGTAAGGAGAGCAGTTGGCAGGATGAATGGGCGAGGGGCTCTTGAGGAGCGGCCTGGAGGTGGGACTGCAGGTAACCAGACCCCTGATGCTGAGCCAGGTGTCTGGGGTGAGGAGGCCTCTGCTGAAGAGGACGGAGTGGACAGGCTGAGTCAGGATTCAGGCCCTTACCCACGTGGCTGTCACCATGGAGTTGGGCTGTCCTGGGCTTTCCCAGCGCACAGGTCTCGTGGGATCTGCCTGTGAGAGACCCCGCTGCCGTGAGGAAAGGCAACCTGGAGAACACCCTTTTATGGAAAAGCTGCCAGGTCACCGAGCTTTCCTTTGCAACGTCACTCAATTCCCTCCTCTCACTCCCTAGTACGGCCCAGGCGGGTCACCTGTCAGCTCTCCTGTCTCCAGCAGGATGGCTTCATCCTCAGGGTTGACATGAAAGTAGATTGGCCCTGGCCTAGGGTTGGAACTGCCCTGTTTCTCTCTATCTCTTCACCCTACCCTGTAACATGGTGCCTCAGGATGGGCCCCGTGTCCAGCCAAGCCCAGCTCGGGCTTGCAGGCCTAGCAGTTCCCTCCCCTCCCCTCCCCT
>NW_026662951.1:0-2236 GCF_009828535.3 Hylobates moloch | reverse complement strand
AAGATCCAATAAGTCTCTGTTGAACAAATAATGTTATTTTCTTTTTGCAGGGAATGAAGTTTTGCTCTTATTGCCCAGACTAGAGTACAAAGGTGCGATCTCAGCTGACCGCTACCTCCGCCTCCCAGGTTCAAGTGATCCTCCTGCCTCAGCCTTCTGAGTAGCTGGGATTCTAGGTGCATGCCACCATGCCTGACTAAATTTTGTATTTTTAGTAGAGATGGGGTTTTGCCATGTTGGCCAGGCTGGTCTCGGACCCCTGTCCTCAAGTGATCCGCCCACCTCGGCCTCCCAAAGTGTTAGGATTACAGGCGTGAGCCACCGTGCCCAGCCTAGTTTCTTTATTAGAGTTCTAAGTGTACCTTTCTTTCCCATCTTTTTGTTTGCCATTGTGCATTGTCAGAGTAAGTGACCACAATTTGTAGAACATCCATTACCTTGGGAACTTATGTTGCCAGGAACTAATAAATGGCCATTTAGTATGAAGTTTTGTATTGTCAGGAAATAAGTGTCGGGAATCAAATATGAATTATGTGTGTATATTAGGTGTTTACAAATTTGTGCAGTTAATCATTCTCATGAATGCTAAGGTGAATACATGTTCTCAAGTTGGGTTAATGGGTATATCCTAAAATACTGCTCCTTCAGCTTTCACAGTACCTTGGGGCAATTACTTAAGGTCAGTCAGTGTGCCAAATAGATTTTGTGTGGATTATGGCATGGAAAGTGGTTGAGAAATTCTGTAGTAGGGTAAGAAAATTATCCTTGTCCAAGAGTTCTGCAATGGAGAAGACAAAACTCAGTGCTTAACTCACAGGTTAAGCATGGTTTTCATTTTTTTGTTTTTTTTTTTTTTTGAGACAGAGTCTTGCTTTGTCACCCAGGCTGGAGTGCAGTGGCATAATTTCAGCTCACTGCAACATTTGCCTCCCGGGTTCAAGCAATTCTCCTGCCTCATCCTCCTGAGTAGCTGAGATTACAGGTGCATGCCACCACGCCTGGCCAATTTTTGTATTTTTAGAAGAAATGGGATTTCACCATGTTGGCCAGGTTGGTCTCAAACTCCTGACGTTGTGATCCACCCACTTTGGCTTCCCGAAGTGTTGGGATTACAGGTGTGAACCACCACACCTTGCCCTCAGCATGCTTTCGATTTAGCCAAAGAATCAAAGCATTGGTGAAGAATTGAAGATTGGAAGTTACACATTTCTTGCTAAGGGAAGTAATACAGAAAGAAAAATATTCCTGGAGGTAGATCTTCAGTTTGCATTAGTCTGAAGATATGAAACCTGTAGAAAACTTCATTTCCGAAGACAAAGCTCAAATTCGAGGTTGTGAGGAGTGCAGTCACCATTTTTGTTAGGGGCAGTTGTGACAGTTATTGCAGAAAGTGAGAATGCGAAACCTGTACTATATAAAGAATGTGCAAGTGTCATAGAAGACACTGCAAGGATTGGGTGCTGGAGCAGTGCTGGACTTGCCATCATCACCAGAGTACAGCAGGTGTCACCAGAAGGAGAATCTCCACTCTTGCCATCACTAACAGCACTTGACTCTGTCCCACTCATAAAAGATCTTGGAAGGAATTAAAGGTGCTTGGTGGTTCCTCATTTTAACATAACCTTACTTGGCCTGACTGTGGACCATGCATTAGTGTTTGGACAGGACAATTAAAATCACAGAGCACATGAGAAAAGAATTTTGTGGCCATCAGAACCGTCTCCTTAAACACACCATGGGTGCACTGTGTCCTCAGCTTGGTGAAACGTAGATGTCATACGTGAGAAGGCGGTGGAGCCAGGCACATGATGGAGCCTCGAAGAGTGGGAGGTGGCACCCGGCTGTGTGAGGAGGGCGTGAAGTCCTCCATGGGAGGAACAGATGCCAGCAAAGGAGGTGAGGATGGGCAGAAGAGGAGGCTGAGCAGCAAGTGAATAGAAGCGCTCAACCTCAGAGGAGGAGAGTCCCATGTCTTTATTGGTAGTATTCTAATGTGTTCATACTGGAGTTATTTTCTGTGGCTGAATGGTTCAACTACTGAAATGGGTGTGGGGTGGGGAACAACTCCTACTAAACCTTTGAGATGCTGAGTTTTCTTTTAAAGTAAAGGAAATATTATAAGATTTTCTGAAACTGCCAACCTTTAGCAATATTTTCAGACCTTCTCCAACATTTTCCTTTGTCAGCAATCAGAGATGACCACACTGAGGCGAATCTTCCACTCCCCTTACCCTTT
>NW_026662950.1:0-2236 GCF_009828535.3 Hylobates moloch | reverse complement strand
GGGCGACAGAGCAAGACTCGTCTCAAAAAAAAAAAATGTTTAGCCGGGCGCGGTGGCTGAAGCCTGTAATCCCAGCACTTTGGGAGGCTGAGGCGGGCGGATCACGAGGTCAGGAGATCGAGACCATCCTGGCTAACACGGTGAAACCCCGTCTCTACTAAAAACACAAAAAATTAGCCGGGCGTGTTGGCGGGCGCCTGTATTCCCAGCTACTCGGGAGGCTGAGGCAGGAGAATGGCGTGAACCCAGGAGGTGGAGGTTGCGGTGAGCCGAGATCGCGCCACTGCACTCCAGCCTGGGGGACAGAGAAAGACTCCGTCTCAAAAAAAAAAAAAAAAAAAAAAAGGTTTGCCACATAAATAAATGAAAAGTTCCTTGCTTTGTTCAGAGTATTAGGATATGCAGTTTGGTGATCTGCCTGAAGTATACCTGAAAGGACTATGACCTCTATTTATCAAAAGGAGACTGATCCAAAGAGAGTGGGCGCCTCTACATCTATAAAGCCTCCTTCATCTTCCCCAGATAGCTCCTCCGAAGTGGGTATTTGGCTTATCCCTCAGAAGGTTGTATAGGTTTAGTAAATATCTCATGTAAACAAATGTAAATATCCTTGCTGGATCCCTTTAGGAAGGACCAGCACAATACATGAATTCGTTATAGTATGAGGTGATATTGGCAATGGGAGAGTCTGATTTGCAAACTTGAGGTTCATGGTGGTTTTGAAGAGACTATCAATCAAGTGGTCACACAGCAATTCAATGAAAGTCACCCCCATTGGTGGGTAAGGAATACTTACAGAAGACCCATACTTATAGCTAGACATTCTGTTTTCTGACTTTATACTGACATAAAAACATTTTATATCATTTATTAGTGCAAATAATTTTAGTTTCTTTCTTTCTTTTTGAGACAAGATCTTGGCTCACTGCAACCTCTGCCTCCCGGGTTCAAGTGATTCTCCTGCCTCAGCATCCTGAGTAGCTGGGATTACAGGCATCTGCCACCATGCCCGGCTAATTTTTGTATTTTTAGTAGAGACGGGGTTTCACCATGGGGGCCAGGCTGGTCTCGAACTCCTGACCTCAGGTGATCCACCTGCCTCAGCCTCCCAAAGTGCTGGGATTACAGGCATGAGCCACCATGGCTGGCCTTATTTTCGTTTTTTTTCTACATACTCTTTGAATTCTTTTTTTTTTTTTTTTTTTGAAACGGAGTCTTGCTCTGTCCCCCAGGCTGGAATGCAGTGGCATGATCTCGGCTCACTGCAACCTCTGCCTCCCAGGTTCACGCCATTCTCCTGCCTCAGCCTCCTGAGTAGCTGGGACTACAGGCGCCCACCACCATGCCCAGCTAATTTTTTTGTATTTTTAGTAGAGACGGGGTTTCATCGTGTTAGCCAGGATGGTCTCGATCTCCTGACCTCGTGATCTGCCCGCCTCGGCCTCCCAAAGTGCTGGGATTACAGGCGTGAGCCACCGCGCCCGGCATACTCTTTGAATTATTTAGGATAAAATCAGTTAAGGGCAAAATAACAAAACGAACATTAAGTAAATATACAAAAAAGATATTTGTAAGGTCATTGAGAAATTTACTTACCAATTACTTGTAGAAATTCTGTGTTGCTGATTTGTGAGTCACTGATGCTAAACGTTTCCTCTTGTCTTACCTCTCCCAGTAAAAATCCTTCCTAAAAGTAATTAGAGAAAATAGTTGCAGACTAAAAATAAAAATGACTTTTACTGAAATTAAGAGGAATTGAGGACATATAAATTTATAATTTTCACAATAATCCAAACAAGCTTCCCACGTAAACCACTATTCTATAAACCAACAGACTAAAGCAATCTCAGATATATCTATTAATTGGATTGTTCCAAAAAAGGATCACAAGATAAAATATTATTTTAATCCCTTCAACTCTTCTCTGTTTTTGGAAGAGTGAATTTCATCACCTAAATCTTTTTTTTTTTTTTTTCTTGCTCTGTCACCCAAGCTGGAGTGCAGTGGTGTGATCTCTGCTCAGTGCAAGCTCCGCCTTCCAGGTTCATGCCATTCTCCTGTCTCAGCCTCCTGAGTAGCTGGGACTACAGGTGCCCGCCACCACGCCTGGTTAATTTTTTGTTTTTGTATTTTAGTAGAGACGGGGTTTCACCATGTTAGCCAGGATGGTCTTGATCTCCTGACCTCGGGATCCGCCTGCCTGGGCCTCCCAAAGTGCTGGGATTACAGGCGTGAG
>NW_026662949.1:0-2236 GCF_009828535.3 Hylobates moloch | reverse complement strand
ACCCAGGCTAGAGTGCAGTGGTGCAATCTCGGCTCACTGCAAGCTCCACCTTCCGGGTTCATGCCATTCTCCTGCCTCAGCCTCTCTGAGTAGCTGGGACTACAGGCGCCCGCCACCACGCCTGGCTAACTTTTTGTATTTTTAGTAGAGACGGGGTTTCACCGTGGTCTCGATCTCCTGACGTCGTGATCCACCAGCCTCGGCCTGCCAAAGTGCTGGGATTACAAGCGTGAGCCACCGCGCCCAGCCCTGAACCATACTTCTGATTGAGAAGTTCTGAAACTATTTTTCTGTGGAAACTGCAATTGGACATTCGGAGCACTAAGCGGCTTATAGTGGTAAAAGTAATATCTTCATATAAAAACTACACAGAATCATTCTGTGAAACTTCTTTCAGATCTGTGCATTCAACTAGCAGAGTTGACCCTTACTTTTGATTGAGGAGTTTTGAAACACTCTTTCTGTGTAAACTGCAAGGGGACATCCAGAGCGCTAAGCGGCTTATAGTGGAAAAGGGAATATCTTGAAATAAAAACTACACAGAATAATTCTGCCAAATTTCTTTGTGTTCTGTGCATTCAACTGACAGAGTTGAAACTTTCTTTTCATTGAGAAGTTCTGAATCTCTCTTTCTGTAGAAAGTGCAAGGGGACATTCGGAGCGCTAAGCCCCCTATAGTGGAAAAAGAAGTACCTTCAAATAAGAACTACACAGAAGCATTCTGCCAAACTTCTTTCTTCTCTGTGCATTCAACTAACAGAGTTGAACATTACTGTTGATTGAGAGGTTCTGAAACACTCTTTCTGTAGAAACTGCCAGCGGATATTCGGAGAAGTAAGGAGCCTATAGTGGAAAAAGTTATATCTTCAAATAAAAACTACACAGAAACATTCTGCCAAACTTCTGTCTGTTCTGTGCATTCAACTAACAGAGTTGAACCTTACTGTTGATCGAGATGTTCTGAAACACTCTTTCTGCAGAAATTGCAAGCGGACATTCGGAGCACTAATGGGCCAGTAGTGGAAAAATGTATATCGTCAAATAAAAACTACAAAGAATCATTCTGCCAAACTTCTTTCTGATCTGTGCATTCAACTAGCAGAGTTGCACCTTACTTTTGATTGAGGAGTTTCGAAACACTCTTTCTCTAGAAAGTGCAAGTGGACATTCGGAGCGCTAAGGGGCCTATAGTGCAAAAAGGATTATTTCAAATACAAACTACACAGAACCATTCTGCGAAACTTATTTCTGATATGTGCAATCAAGTAGCAGAGTTGAACCATACTTTTGGTTGAGAAGTTGTGAAACTCTCTTTCTGTAGAAACTGCAAGTGGACATTCAGGGCGCTAAGGTGTCTATAGTGGAAAAAGGAATATCTTCAAATAACAACTCCACAGAATGATTCTGCCAAACTTCTTTCTGCTCTGTGCCTTCAACTAACAGAGTTGAACCTCACTTTTCATTGAGAAGTTCTGAAACTATCTTTCTGTACAAACAGCAAGCGGACAACCCGAGCACTAAGGGGCCAATAGTGGAAAAAGGAATATCTTCAAATACAAAGTACACAGAAGCATTCTGGGAAACTTCTTTGTGATCTGTGCATTCAACTAACACAGTTGAACTTTACTTTTCATTGAGAAATTCTGAAACTATCTTTCTATACAAACAGCAAGCGGACACACGGAGCGCTAAGGGGCCTATAGTGGAAAAAGAATATCTCCAAACAGAAACTACCCAGAAGCATTCTGGGAAACTTCTTTCTGATCTGTGCATTCAACTAACAGAGTTGAACCTTACTTTTGATTGAGAAGTTTTGAAATTCTCTTCCTGTAGAAAATGCAAGCGGACATTCGGAGCACTAAGGGGCCAAAGGTGGAAAAATGTATATCATCAAATAAAAACTACAGAGAAGCATTCTGCCAAACTTCTTTCTGTTCTGTGCATTCCAACAACAGAGTTGAAACTTACTTTCTTTGAGAAGTTCTGAAACTGGCTTTCTGTAAAAACTGCAAGCGGACATTCGGAGAACTTAGGGGCCTATAGTGGAAAAAGGAATATCTTCAAATAAAAACTACACAGAAGCATTCTGTGAAACTTCTTTCTCATCTGTGCATTCAACTAACAGAGATGAACCTTACTTTTGATTGAGGAGTTTTGAAACACTCTTTCTGTAGAAACTGCACTGGGACAGTCGGAGCGCTAAGGGGTCAATAGTGGAAAACGGAATATCTTGAAA
>NW_026662948.1:0-2236 GCF_009828535.3 Hylobates moloch | reverse complement strand
ATAAAAAGTCCAGGACCAGATGACTCTGCTAGTGAATTCTACCAAACATTTAAAGAAGAATTAACAATGATCCTGCTCAAACACTTCCATAACATAGAAGAGAAGGGAACACTTCCTAATTCATTCACTGAGCCAGGATTACCCTGCTACAAAATTGGAAAGGAAGAATAAAACTGTTTTTTTGCATGTGACATAATACTATGTACAGAGAATCGCAAGGAATCCACAAGAAAGCTACTAGAGATAATAAACAAATAGAGCAAAATTGCAGGGTGCAAAAACAACATGTAAATTTGGCTGTGTCTCTATACACCAGTAATGAAAAATCTGAAAAGGAAATTAAGACAACAGTTCCATTTATTATAACATCTAAAAGAATAACGTACCTAGGAATAAATTTAACAAAGGAGGTAAAAGACTTGTACGCACTAAAAACTATAAAACATTGCTGAAAGAAATTAATAACCTAAATTAGTGGAAAGGCATCCTGTGTTCATGAATAGAAAGACTTAATAATGTTAAGATATCAGTAGTACTCAAAGTGACCTACAGATTCAGTGCAATCCCTATCAAAATTCCAATAGCATTTTTTACAAAAATGTAAAAGCTGATCCTCAAAATCATATGGAATTACAAGTGCCTCCTATATAGACCCCTATCATGAAAAAGAAGAACAAAGTTGGAGGACTCACACTAATAGATTTCAAAATTTTCTGTAAAGTACAGTAATCAAAACAGTATGATACTGGCATAAGGATATACATATAGACTAATAGCATAGAATTGAGGTTTCAAAAATGAGCCTATACATCTAAGATAAATTGATTTTTGAAAGAGTGCTAAGTCAATTCAATGGAGAAACAGTTTCTTTAACAGGTGCTGCTGAGTCGACTGGATTTCCACATGCAAGTTGAACCCATATCTGATACCATATGCAAAAATAAACTCATGCAGTGTTTGGTTTTCTCTTCTTGTGTTAGTTTGCTGAGAATGATGGTTTCCAGCTTCATCCATGTCCCTGCAAAGGACGTGAACTCATCCTTGTTTATAGCTGTATAGTATTCCATGGTGTATATGTGCCATATTTTCTTTATCCAGTCTATCATTGGTGGGCATTTGGGTTGGTTCCAAGTCTTTGCTATTGTAAATAGTGCCACAGTAAACATATGTGTGCATGTGTCTTTATAGTAGAATGATTTACAATCCTTTGGGTATATACCCAGTAATGGGATTGGTGGGTCAAATGGTATTTCTGGTTCTAGATCCTTGAGGAATTGCCACACTGTCTTCCACAATGGTTGAACTAATTTAGACTCCCATCCATAGTGTAAAAGCATTCCTATTTCTCCACATCCTCTCCAGCATCTGTTGTTTCCTGACTTTTTAACGATCCCCATTCTAACTGGCCTGAGATGGTATCTCATTGTGGTTTTGATTTGCATTTCTCTGATGACCAGTGATGATGAGGTTTTTTTCATATGTTTGTTGGCCACATAAATGTCTTCTTTTGAGAAGTGTCTGTTCATATCCTTCCCCCACTTTTTGATGGGGTTGTTTTTTTCTTGTAAATTTGTTTAAGTTATTTGTACATTCTGGATATTAACCCTTTGTCAGATGGATAGACTGCAAAAATGTTTTCCATTCTGTAGGTTGCCTGTTCACTCTGATGATAGTTTATTTTGCTGTGCAGAAGCTCTTTAGTTTAATTAGATCGCATTTGTCAATTTTGGCTTTGCTGCCATTGCTTTTGGTGTTTTAGTCACGAAGTCTTTGCCCATGCCTATGTGCTGAATGGCATTGACTAAGTAGTGGGAGTTGAACAATGAGAACACATGGACACAGGGAGGGGAACATCACACACTGGGGCCTGTCACGGGGTGGGGCCTAGGGGAGGGATAGCATTAGGAGAAATGCCTAATGTAGATGACGGGTTGATGGGTGCAGCAAACCACCATGGCACGTGTATACCTATGTGACAAACCTGCATGTTCTGCACATGTACCCCAGAACTTAATAAAAAAATTAACTAACGTTGACCAATATCTAAATATAAGATCTAAAACCATAAAACTCTTAGAAAACATAAGGGTAACTCTTCATGAATTTGGATTTGGCAGTGGGTTCTTAGATATTACAGCAAAATCTCCCAACAACCCCATCAAAAAGTGGGCAGAGGACATGAACAGACACTTCTCAAAAGAAGACATTTTTGGCTGCATAAATGTCTTCTTTTGAG
>NW_026662947.1:515-2236 GCF_009828535.3 Hylobates moloch | reverse complement strand
TGTGAGTTGTATGTGAAGGGGGCCTGCCCCTCCACACCTGTGGGTATTTCCCGTCAGGTGGAGACAAGAGACCGAGAAAAGAAGACGCAGAGACAAAGTGTGGAGAAGGAACAGTGGGCCCAGGGGACCGGCACACTCAGCACGTGAGGACCTGCACCGGCGCTGGTCTCTGAGTTCCCTCAATATTTACTGATTACTATTTTCACTGTCTCAGCAAGGGGAGTGTGGCAGGAGAACAGGGTGATGGCAGGGAGAAAGCAGGAAAACATGTGAGCAAAGGAATCTGTGTCATAAATAAGTTCAAGGAAAGGTACTGTGCCCGGATGTGCACGTGGGCTAGATTTATGTTTCTCTTTACCCAAACATCTCAGCGTAGCAAAGAGTAACAGAGCAGTGTCGCCGCCAGCATATCCCACCTCCAGCCACAGGGCGGTTTTCTCCTATCTCAGAATAGAATGAATGGTCGGCTTTACACTGAGACATTCCATTCCCAGGCACATGCAGGAAACAGAGGCCTTCCTCTTATCTCAACCGCAAAGAGGCTTTCCTCTTTTACTAATCCTCCTCAGCACAGACCCTTTACGGGTGTCGGGCTGGGGGACAGTCAGGTCTTTCCCTTCCCAGGAGGCCATATCTCAGGCTGTCTCAGTGGGGGGAATCCTTGGACAATACCCAGGCTTTCTCGGGCAGAAGTCCCTGTGGCTTTCCGCAGTACGTTGTGTCCCTGGTTAATTGAGAATGGAGAATGGCGATTACTTTTACCAAGCATACTGCTGTTGGGAACAGGCCCCCCAAAATCTGGCCATTAAACTGGCCCAAAAACTGGCCATAAGCAAAATCTCTGCAGCACTGTGACGTGTTCATGATGGCCATAACGCTCCGGCTGGAAGGTTGTGGGTTTACGGGAACCAGGGCAAGGAACACCTGGCCCACCCAGGGTGGAAAACCGCTTAAAGGCATTCTTAAACCACATACAATAGCACGAGTGATCTGTGCCTTAAGGACACGCTCCTGCTGCAGATAACTAGCCAAACCCATCCCTTTATTTCAGCCCATCCCTTGGTTTCCCATAAGGGATACTTTTAGTTAATCTATTGTCTATAGAAACAATGCTAATGACTGGCTTGCCATTAATAAATACGTGGGTAAATCTCTGTTTGGCACTCTCAGCTCTGAAGGCTGTGAGACCCCTGATTTCCCACTTCACACCTCTATATTTCTGTGTGTGTGTCTTTAATTCCTCTAGTGCTGCTGGGTTAGGGTCTCCCGGACCCAGCTGGTCTTGGCATACTGCCTGCAAACATATTGTTAGCAAGGTACATCCTGCACAGCCCTGATTCCCTTAAACCTTGATTCAATACAGCACATGCTTCTGTGAGCACAGGGTTGGGGCTAAAGTTACAGGTGAACAGCATCTCAAAGCAGAACAATTTTTCTTAGTAGAGATCAAAATGGAGTTTCTTATGTCTTCCTTTTCTACACAGACACAGTAACAGTCTGATCTCTTTTCCTTTCCCCCACAGTATGTGTTTCTGGAGTGTCTACTGCCAGGTGTGTGGGTGTATCTGGGGTGTGTATGAGGTGTGTATGGATGTATCTCGTGTGTGTGAATTGTATGTGTGAAGGGTGTGTGTGAGGTGTGTGTCAGGTGTGTGGGTGTGTTTGGGTTGTGTGTGAGGTGTGTGTGTGTCCAGGGTGTGTTTCAGGTGTGTGTGTGAGAT
>NW_026662947.1:0-415 GCF_009828535.3 Hylobates moloch | reverse complement strand
TCTTATGTCTTCCTTTTCTACACAGACACAGTAACAGTCTGATCTCTTTTCCTTTCCCCCACAGTATGTGTTTCTGGAGTGTCTACTGCCAGGTGTGTGGGTGTATCTGGGGTGTGTATGAGGTGTGTATGGATGTATCTCGTATGTGTGAATTGTATGTGTGAAGGGTGTGTGTGAGGTGTGTGTCAGGTGTGTGGGTGTGTTTGGGTTGTGTGTGAGGTGTGTGTGTGTCCAGGGTGTGTTTCAGGTGTGTGTGTGAGATGCATGTGTGATGTGCATGTCTGGTGTGTATGTCTAGTATATGTGTCTGAGGAGTGTGTGTGAGGTGTGTGTGGTGTGTGTTTGGGTGTGTGGGGTGTGTGAAGCGTATGTCTTTCCTGGGTGACTGGTGTCAGCTGTGTGTTTGGGCATTTGT
>NW_026662946.1:0-2237 GCF_009828535.3 Hylobates moloch | reverse complement strand
CCATAACCATGACCCCATCTTCTCTGAGTACAGACATCCCTTTGACAACACCAACAACGATCACTCACCATTCTGTGGGCTCTACTGAATCCTTGCTTACAGCAGCAGACCTCACATCAACATTCACTGTTTCCAGTTCCTCAGCAATGTCTACAAGTGACATCCCATCTTCCCCCAGCATCCAGAATACAGAAACCTCATCCCTTGTCAGCATGACCTCTGCCACCACTCCCAGTGTGAGACCAACTTTTGCAAGTACACACAGCAGTCCGACAAGTTCCCTCCTAACGACGTTTCCAGGGATGTATTCATTTTCCTCTTTCATGTCTGCCAGCAGTGACGGGACCACTCACGCAGAAACTATCACCTCACTTCCAGCCAGCACCAGTACACTCCACACAACAGCTGAATCCACCACGGCACCCACTACCACCACCTCATTCACAACTTCCATAACTATGGAACCACCTTCATCCAGTGTAGCAACTACAGGCACAGGTCAGACCACCTTCTCCAGCTCTACAGCCACATTCACTGAGACCACCACACTGACTCCTACAACTGACTTTTCTAAAGAAACTCTCACAACAGCCATGACTTCTACTCTCCCCATCACTTCTTCAATCACTCCCACCAATACAGTGACTTCTATGACACCTATGACCTCCTGGCCCATAGCCACTAATACGTTGTCATCACTTACCACTAACATTTTATCTTCTATACCTGTCCCGAGCACAGAGATGACCAGTAGTCATATTACAAACATCAATCCTGTATCCACCTTGGTGACCGCACTCCACACTACCATCACCAGGTCTACACCTACATTTGAGACAACTTATCCTATTTCTTCCACCAGCACTGTCACAGAGTCCACGACCGAAATCACCTATTCCACCACTATGACAGAGACATCATCCGCTGCCAACTCTCTTCCATCCACCTCTCCCTTGGTCTCAACCACAGAAACAGCCAAAACTCCTACCACAATCTTGATAACCACCACCACCAAGACCACCTCACATAGTACCACCAGCTTCACTTCTTCAACCATCTACTCCACAGCCAGCACACACTCCACTGCCATCCCCTCAGTTCCCACTACCTTGGGTACCATGGTGACTTCTACATTCAGGATCCCATCTAGTCTGAGTACAGATATCCCTACCTCACAACCAACAACCATCACTCCCTCATCCGTGGGCATCACTGGTTCATTACCTATGATGACGGAACTTACCTCAGTGTACACAGTCTCCAGGATGTCTGCAAGGCCAACAACTGTCATTCCCTCATCTCCCACTGTCCAGAATACAGAAACCACATCCTCTGTCAGCATGACCTCTGCCACTACTCCCAGTGGGAGACCAACTTTCACAAACACTGAGAACACTCCAACATGGTCTCTCCTGACAAGCTTTCCAATGACACATTCATTCTCTTCTATTTCTACCAGCAGCACCAGCACCACTCACACAAAGAGTATCTTCTCACCTCCAGCCACCACCAGTACACTCCACGCAACAGCTGAATCCAACCTGTCACCCACTATCACCACCTCATTCACCACATCTGCAACTATGGAACCACCCTCAACATCTGTAGCAACTACAGGCACAGGACAGATCACCTTCCCCAGCTCTACAGCCACATTCCTTGAGACCACCACACTGACTCCTACAACTGAAATTTCTACAGAATCTCTGACAACAACCATGACTTCTACTCCCTCTATCACTTCTTCAGTCACTCCCGCCAATACAGTGACTTCTATGACAACTACGACTTCCTGGCCCACAGTTGGTAATACGTTATCATCACTCACCAGTAGCATTTTATCTTCCACACCTGTCCTTAGCGCAGAAGTGATCACCAGTCAAACCGCAAACACCACACCTCCATCTATCTTGGTGACGACACTCCCAACTACCATCACCACGTCCACACCTACATCTGAGACAACCTATTCTACTTCTCCCACTAGCACTGTCACAGACTCCACCACCGAAACCACCTACTCCACAAGTATATCTGGTACATTGTCCACTGAGATTTCTCTCCCAGCCACTACTTCCTCTCTCACAACCAAAGGAACATCCACGACTTCTACCAGAAACTTGGTAACAACCACTAATGAGACCACCTCTCACAGTAGTCCCAGCTTCACTTCAACCATCCACTCCACCATCAGCACATCCACAACTGCCATCTCCTCAGTTCCCACTACCTCAGGT
>NW_026662945.1:0-2237 GCF_009828535.3 Hylobates moloch | reverse complement strand
CCATAACCATGACCCCATCTTCTCTGAGTACAGACATCCCTTTGACAACACCAACAACGATCACTCACCATTCTGTGGGCTCTACTGAATCCTTGCTTACAGCAACAGACCTCACATCAACATTCACTGTTTCCAGTTCCTCAGCAATGTCTACAAGTGACATCCCATCTTCCCCCAGCATCCAGAATACAGAAACCTCATCCCTTGTCAGCATGACCTCTGCCACCACTCCCAGTGTGAGACCAACTTTTGCAAGTACACACAGCAGTCCGACAAGTTCCCTCCTAACGACGTTTCCAGGGATGTATTCATTTTCCTCTTTCATGTCTGCCAGCAGTGACGGGACCACTCACACAGAAACTATCACCTCACTTCCAGCCAGCACCAGTACACTCCACACAACAGCTGAATCCACCACGGCACCCACTACCACCACCTCATTCACAACTTCCATAACTATGGAACCACCTTCATCCAGTGTAGCAACTACAGGCACAGGTCAGACCACCTTCTCCAGCTCTACAGCCACATTCACTGAGACCACCACACTGACTCCTACAACTGACTTTTCTAAAGAAACTCTCACAACAGCCATGACTTCTACTCTCCCCATCACTTCTTCAATCACTCCCACCAATACAGTGACTTCTATGACACCTATGACCTCCTGGCCCATAGCCACTAATACGTTGTCATCACTTACCACTAACATTTTATCTTCTATACCTGTCCCGAGCACAGAGATGACCAGTAGTCATATTACAAACATCAATCCTGTATCCACCTTGGTGACCGCACTCCACACTACCATCACCAGGTCTACACCTACATTTGAGACAACCTATCCTATTTCTTCCACCAGCACTGTCACAGAGTCCACGACCGAAATCACCTATTCCACCACTATGACAGAGACATCATCCGCTGCCAACTCTCTTCCATCCACCTCTCCCTTGGTCTCAACCACAGAAACAGCCAAAACTCCTACCACAATCTTGATAACCACCACCACCAAGACCACCTCACATAGTACCACCAGCTTCACTTCTTCAACCATCTACTCCACAGCCAGCACACACTCCACTGCCATCCCCTCAGTTCCCACTACCTTGGGTACCATGGTGACTTCTACATTCAGGATCCCATCTAGTCTGAGTACAGATATCCCTACCTCACAACCAACAACCATCACTCCCTCATCCGTGGGCATCACTGGTTCATTACCTATGATGACGGAACTTACCTCAGTGTACACAGTCTCCAGGATGTCTGCAAGGCCAACAACTGTCATTCCCTCATCTCCCACTGTCCAGAATACAGAAACCACATCCTCTGTCAGCATGACCTCTGCCACTACTCCCAGTGGGAGACCAACTTTCACAAACACTGAGAACACTCCAACATGGTCTCTCCTGACAAGCTTTCCAATGACACATTCATTCTCTTCTATTTCTACCAGCATCACCAGCACCACTCACACAAAGAGTATCTCCTCACCTCCAGCCACCACCAGTACACTCCACACAACAGCTGAATCCAACCTGTCACCCACTATCACCACCTCATTCACCACATCTGCAACTATGGAACCACCCTCAACATCTGTAGCAACTACAGGCACAGGACAGATCACCTTCCCCAGCTCTACAGCCACATTCCTTGAGACCACCACACTGACTCCTACAACTGAAATTTCTACAGAATCTCTGACAACAACCATGACTTCTACTCCCTCTATCACTTCTTCAGTCACTCCCGCCAATACAGTGACTTCTATGACAACTACGACTTCCTGGCCCACAGTTGGTAATACGTTATCATCACTCACCAGTAGCATTTTATCTTCCACACCTGTCCTTAGCGCAGAAGTGATCACCAGTCAAACCGCAAACACCACACCTCCATCTATCTTGGTGACGACACTCCCAACTACCATCACCACGTCCACACCTACATCTGAGACAACCTATTCTACTTCTCCCACTAGCACTGTCACAGACTCCACCACCGAAACCACCTACTCCACAAGTATATCTGGTACATTGTCCACTGAGATTTCTCTCCCAGCCACTACTTCCTCTCTCACAACCAAAGGAACATCCACGACTTCTACCAGAAACTTGGTAACAACCACCAATGAGACCACCTCTCACAGTACTCCCAGCTTCACTTCAACCATCCACTCCACCATCAGCACATCCACAACTGCCATCTCCTCAGTTCCCACTACCTCAGGT
>NW_026662944.1:324-2237 GCF_009828535.3 Hylobates moloch | reverse complement strand
ATGCAGTTTCTTCCTAGCCTTGATGGTCTTTACAATTTGGCATGTTTTTGCAGTGGGTGTTACTGGTTGTTCCTTTCCATGTTTAGTGCTTCTTTAAGGAACTCTTTTAGGGCAGGCCTGGTGGTTACAAAATCTCTCAGCATTTGCTTGTCTGTAAAGTATTTTATTTCTCCTTCACTTATGAAGCTTAGTTTGGCTGGATATGAATTCTCAGTTGAAAATTCTTTTGTTTAAGAATGTTGAATATTGGCCCCCACTCTCTTCTGGCTTGTAGAGTTTCTGCTGAGAGATCAGCTGTTAGTCTGATGGGCTTCCCTTTGTGGGTAACCCGACCTTTCTCTCTGGTTGCCCTTAACATTTTTTCCTTCATTTCAACTTTGGTGAATCTGACAATTATGTGTCTTTGAGTTGCTCTTCTCGAGAAGTATCTTTGTGGCATTCTCTGTATTTCCTGAATTTAAATGTTGGCCTGCCTTGCTAGATTGGGGAAGTTCTCCTGGATAATATCCTCCAGAGTGTTTTCCAACTTGGTTCCATTCTTCCCGTCACTTTGAGGCACACCAATCAGACGTAGATTTGGTCTTTTCACATAGTCCCATATTTCTTGGAGGCTTTGTTTGTTTCTTTTTATTCTTTTTTCTCTAAACTTCTCTTCACACTTCATTTGTCTTCCATCGCTGATACCCTTTCTTCCAGTTGATCGCATCGGTTACTGAGGCTTGTGCATTCATCACGTAATACTCATGTCATGGTTTTCAGCTCCATCAGGTCCTTTAAGAACTTCTCTGCATTGGCTGTTCTAGTTATCCATTCATCTATTTTTTTTTTCAAAGTTTTTAACTTCTTTACCATTGGTTCGAACCTCCTTCTTTAGTTCAGAGTAGTATGATCTCCTGAAGCCTTCCTCTCTCAACTCGTCAAAGTCATTCTCCGCCTAGCTTTGTTCCATTGCTGGTGAGGAGCTGCATTCCTTTGGAGGAGGAGAGGTGCTCTGATTTTTAGAGTTTCCAGTTTTTCTGCTCTGTTTTTTCCCCATCTTTGTGGTTTTATCTACATTTGGTCTTTGATGATGGTGACGTACAGATGGGTTTTTGGTGTGGATGTCCTTTCTGTTTGTTAGTTTTCCTTCTAACAGTCAGGACCCTCAGCTGCAGGTCTGTTGGAGTTTACTGGAGGTCCACTCCAGACCATTTTCCTGGGTATCAGCAATGGTGGCCGCAGAACAGTGGATACTGGTGAACCACAAATGCTGCTGCCTGATGGTTCCTCTGGAAGTTTTGCCTCATAGGAGTACCTGGCTGTGTGAGGTTTCAGTCCACCCTTACTTGGGGTGCCTCCCAGTTAGGCTACTCAGGATTCAGGGACTCACTTGAGGAGGCAGTCTGCCCATTCTCAGATCTCAAGCTGCCTGCTGGGAGAACCACTACTCTCTTCAAAGCTGTCAGGGACATTTAAGTCTGCAGAGGTTATTGCTGTCTTTTGTTTGTGCCCTGCCCCCAGAGGTGGAGCCTACAGAGACAGGTAGGCCTCCTTGAACTGTGGTGGGCTCCACTCAGTTCGAGCTTCCCGGCCACTTTGTTTACCTACTCAAGCCTGAGCAATTGCAGGGCCCCTCCCCCAGCCTTGCTGCTGCCTTGCAGTTTGATCTCAGACTATTGTGCTAGCAATGAGTGAGGCTCCGTGGGTGTAGGACCCTCTGAGCCAGGTGCGGGATATAATCTCTTGGTGTGCCATTTGTGAAGCCTGTTGGAAAAGTGCAGTATTAGGGTGGGAGTGACCTGATTTTCCACATGCCATCTGTCACGCCTTTGACTAGGAAAGGGAATTCCCTGACCCCTTGCACTTCCCTGGGGAGGCGATGCCTCGCCCTGCTTTGGCTCACACACTGTGCACTGCACCCACTGTCCTGCACC
>NW_026662944.1:0-224 GCF_009828535.3 Hylobates moloch | reverse complement strand
AAGATTTTCTCCTTATCTTTGGTTTTTTAGTGATAAGTGGCTTGAAAATGAACTACATTTATATAGTTTTCTTCACATTTCTTGTGCTTGAGGTTATTTGAGATTCTTAAAACTGTGGGTTTATTGTTTTCATCAATTTTGTATTTTTTCCTACTATTATTTTTTCAATTTTCTGGGGTTTTTTAGCTTTTGTTTTGTTTTGTTTATTCTCCTTTGGGTATTCC
>NW_026662943.1:0-2237 GCF_009828535.3 Hylobates moloch | reverse complement strand
AAAAAAAAAAAAAAAAAAAAGATGTAGACCCTGCCCTCAAAGAGTTTACAATTAAAAAGATCAGATAAGCCAGACTCAGTAGTGCACACCTGTAACCCCAGTGATTGATCTGGGGGGCTGAGGAGGGAATAGCGCTTGAGCCCAGGAATTTGAAGCTGCAGCGTGCTATGATCATGCCACTGTACTCCAGTCTGGGTGACAGAGCTAGACCCCATCTCTAAAAAACAATACTAATAAAAAGAAAAAAGGGTCAGATAAAACATGTACATAGAAAATTACAATACAAGGCAGAATGTGGCCGCACATGGTGGCTCATGCCTATAATCCTAGCACTCTGGGAGGCTGAGGTGAGAGAATCGCTTGAGCTCAGGAGTTTGAGACCAGCCTGGGCAACATATTGAGACCCTGTCTCTATTTACTAAAAAAAAAAAAAAACTAGGTAGGATGTGATACATGTTAAAAGAGATCCAGCTCAAGTGCCTTAGGAGCTCAGGGGAGGGTGAGATTAATCTCCTTTCCCAAGAATCTGGAGGCAGGAAACCAAGTCGGTTTCATCTTTGGAATTGTAAGCCTAGACTTAGAAGTCTCAGAGGGGGACTTGGGGGTCTTATCCACCCTCACCCCTGGCAGGATTCCCTGTCTAGAATAAACAGTAACTTTAAAATGGAAACAAAAAAAGGAGCTCTGAAGGAAAACTGTGAAGGAAGAGGCTCCGTTTGAAATGAATAGAAAATGAATTCAGCCTGGAGGTGCTGAGGTGTTGGTAGAGGCAACTTTCTGGCAAGAGGCGAGTTGAAGGCCAGGAAGTGGATGAGATCAGGGAGAGTGGAGGGAAGAGGGATAAAAACAGAAACTGGGGAAGCACCCACGTTTTAGGAAGTGGGTGGTGAAAGAGGAGTCAGAGAAGGCCAGAGGGAGAGGTGAGCAAAGATCCAGCAGAACACCTTGCTACAAAGCTTCGAGGAAGGTGGCAGGGGTGGAAGCCAGAACGGGTAGCAGAAGGAAGAAAACTTCCAGCAATAGGGATTGAGGTTCCACACGAAGTTACCAACAACATTTCAAGGAATGAAGGCTTTTCCTGAGGCTCCCCAAATAAGGTGAATTCCTTGTGTCTGGCATCTTTGGAGCTTCCCCGAGGCCAGGGGGAGCAGGGTTGTGCCCTCTGACCTCTAAATATCTGGGGTTCAGTTCTATAATTAGCAGCACCGGATAGGACGGGAGCCAAACCTCTCTTAACCCTAGCCAGTCCCTCCAGGAACTGAAAAGATGAAGAATTCATTTAGGAGATTTCACGCTCGGCTGTTTGGCCTAGCCCAGTGAAGTCCCTTTTCATCACGCAACCCTAATGACTCTTCGGGCTGTCACTGCCGTCTGGTATTGCCAGCGATCTGACTAAACCGTCTTGCAAAAGTTTGCAGCATTCAGCCGAGGCGGACTACAACTCCCAGAATTCCGGGTGCTCCCGGGTGCTGATTGGCGGAGCCAGTGACTCCAGGGGGCGGAGTCTCCCCCGCCTCCCCGGGGGAATAGACCTCTGATTGGCTGGACCGCCGGGCTTTTGTGTCCCCGCCCTCCCCCGGGGACCGCAGCGGGCTGAACTGCTGGTGTCAGAGCCCGGCGAGCGCTGGCAGTTCCGCGGCGGGGATGCCGAGGAGCGCTGGGTCCGCGAGCAGCCCTGGCCCCTGCGGACTTCCGAGGCCGTGAAAACCCCTGCGCTGCGGCCCTTCCCAGGCCCCCGAGGCCGTTCGCCGTTCCCGAAGCCCGACTGGGGGAAGAGTCCAGCACCAAAGCGGCCGTTCTCGGATTCTGGAGCGTTCTGGAGCCCCGAGAGACGCCCCGGGGTTCTAGAAGCTCCCCGGCGGCGCCCAGTCCCGGCTTCCTTCGGGCGTCTGTCCGAAAGCCGCTCGGGTGCACGGGTCGTCGGCGAGCCGCGACCGGGTCCTGGCGCGCACCATGATCGTGGCGGACTCCGAGTGCCGCGCAGAGCTCAAGGACTACCTGCGGTTCGCCCCGGGCGGCGTCGGCGACTCGGGCCCCGGAGAGGTAAGCTGCGGCCGCGCGACGCCCCTCTTCCCTGGAACCCCGAGCCGCGTCTAAGCCTCAGGCTGTCCGGAGCTGAGTCGGTGTGTCCTGGGCTCGGGGAGGGAAAGCCGAGCGCGTAACCCGGGACCCGGGTTGCATCAACTGGCAGCCACGGCCCTCAGCACCCCTCCCCCCCCCCCCCCCCCCCCCCCCCC
>NW_026662942.1:0-2237 GCF_009828535.3 Hylobates moloch | reverse complement strand
AAAAAATTGTGATGAAAAATACGTAACATAAATTTTATCATTTTAACTTTTTTTTTGGAGATCGAGTTTCACTCTTGTCACCTAGGTGCAATGGCACAACCTCAGCTCACTGCAACCTCCGCCTTCCGGGTTCAAATGATTCTCCTGCCTCAGTCTCCTGAGTAGCTGGGATTACAGGCATGCACCATTATGCCCAGCTAATTTTTTGTATTTTTTGGTAGAGACAGGGTTTCACCATGTTGGTCAGGCTGGTCTTGGACCCTTGACCTCAGGTGATCTGCCCACCTTGGCCTCCCAAAGTGCTGGGATTACAGGGGTGAGCCACCATGCTCGGCCCATTTTAACTATATTTAAGTGTATCGTTCAGTGACATTAAGTACATTCACAATTGCTGTGCAACTATCACCTCTCCATTTCCAGAACTTTTTCTTCCTTGTAAACAGAGACTCCATACCCATTAAACAATAGCTCCTCATTTGCCTTCCCCCAGCCCATACTAACTTTCATTCTACTTTCTATGAAATGGACTACTCTAAGTACCTCCTATAATTGGAATCGTATAGTATTTTTCATATAGTATTTTTCTTTTTGTTTCTCTTTGCTTCACTTATTAATAGCATAATATTTACAAGGTTCATCCATGTTGTAGAATGTATCAGAATTTCATTCATTTTGAAGGCTGAACAATATTCCTTTGTATGTACATAACACATTTTGTTTTTCCATTATTCTGTTGTTAGACATTTGTACTTTTTGGTGATTGTGAATATTACTGCTATGAACATAGGTGTACAAGTAGGTACACAAGTAGTATACACCTCGGAGTAGAATTGCTGAATCATATGATAAGGCTATGTTTAACTTTCTGAGGAACTACCAAATTGTTTACCATAGCAGCCGCACCATTTTACATTCCCATCAGCTATGCACAAGGGTAGCCCTACATTTCTTGAAGTGCCTTGCATTTATTTCAGTTACACATTATGTCTCTTCTCTTGAATGTTTGAATATAACTTTAAAAAATCAAAATTTTTTCCAGGTTTATTGTTCAATATTTAGCAAAGTGGCCATGATATATTATGACATAATTGTATAATTTAAGTCGATCAGCCAGGTGCGATGGCTCATGCTTGTAATTCTAGCACTTTGGAAGGCTGAGGCAGGTGGATCACTTCAGGTCAGGAGTTCGAGACCAGCCTGGCCAACATGGTGAAACCTCATCTCTACTAAAAATACAAAAATTAGCCAGGAGTGGTGGCGTGCACCTATAGTCCTAGCTACTCGAGAGACTGAGGCAGGAGGATCACTTGAACCTGGGAAGTGGAGATTGCAGTGAGCCAAGATCGTGCCACTGCACTTTAGCCTGGGCAACAGAAGGAGACTCGGTCTCAAAAAAAAAAAAAAAAAAAAAATCCATTAGCTGTGTGATCACTAAAATAAAATAAAATGAAATCAGGCTCAGAGGGTTAGGTATACAGAATATCTATATTGCTGAGAGGTCTGTTTTTTAACGGACCAAAGACAGGTGTTTTCACTCTATAGGATACTCATGAAGCCATATAACATTGCACTTGACAACCTAAGCAAACATCGAAGGCCTGTGTGTGCACTCTTCTGTAAAATTAGATAATAAATAATGCCAAGGCTCATCCTAGCTATATACGAAAGTTAATGAATGTGACTAGAACTAACATTAACTCCAAATATCAATTTGATGCTTCACCACGAAGATCTATACTTGTTTGAACACAGCATAGATCAGGTGTTTCAATTCCTGTACTAAGTGATTTGGTGGTCTGAGCTCTGGGCGAGTTTTGATGGGAGAGAATAGTCAGAAATTCTGAGCAGAGGCCAAGTGCAGTGGCTCACATCTGCAATCCAAGCACTTTGAGAGGCCAAGGTTGGAGGATCACTTAAGCCCAGGATTTCAAGGCTAGCCTAAGCTACATAGCGGAGACCACATCTCTACAAAAAAAAAATTAAATATTAGCTATGAAATAATTCAGAGGCCCAAAGAGGTAAAAATATCTCAGCTTGCACAGCAGGTTAGAACTTGACTTGCGCATGTACCATAAGATGTTTATTAATATACAGAAAAAATATGAAAATATATAGAACTTGAATTGATTCCACTTCAAACCATCTATACAGCTCTCTCTATAAATCCTCTTCATTTTCAGTATCTAACAAAAGACATTTGTAAATATCCTAAAATAACCTTAAAAGAAATGTCTTCC
>NW_026662941.1:0-2237 GCF_009828535.3 Hylobates moloch | reverse complement strand
TGGGGTGTGGTTTGTGTGTGGTGTGTGGTAGGTGGTGTGTGTGTGGTAGGTGGTGTGTGTGTGGTGTGTGGAGTGTGTGGTGGGTGGTGTGTGTGTGGTGTGGAGTGTGTGGGGTGTGGTTTGTGTGTGGTGTGTGGTATGTGGGGTGTGTGTGGTGTGTGGTAGGTGGTGTGTGTGTGGTAGGTGGTGTGTGTGTGGTGTGTGTGGTATGTGTACCCATGTGTGCTCAGTAGGCCCAGGTGGGGACAGCACCCCAACACGGAACTGCGCCTGCAGCAGGCAGAGGAGCCCTGGCCTCCAGAGTCACTGAAGTCAGGAGAACTTTTCAGGGGGCTTCAGAAGGGCCCTCCTCACCCCGGCAGGGCCACCCACTCAGCAGGGCCTCACCTGGCGCTTGTGGGCTTTGGGCTGGTGACAGGTTCCTGGGGCCAGGCACGGGATGTTCTGGGTGGCCTGTCCCTCAGAGGGTCTATGCCTCCCACCCAGACACATCTCGAACGGGGCCGCCAGGAGGGGCCAAGGAGAGTGCGGCCGAGCGCCCAGGCAGAGCCTTTGGGCCCGGCAGGCAGCCTGTGACGCTGGCACCTGTGGCTTGGGAGGGTGGCGGACGCCTTGTGCCAACAGCCAAAGAGGAGGGGAAGGCAGGGGGGTCCCGGAGGTGGCGCTGCCTGAAGCCCGTGGTCAGCCTAAGGACCTGTGCCTGGGTCCGGGCAGGACCCTCCCCTGCCCTGACCTGGGCGTGAACCCATTCTGTTCTGCACACCGGGCATGTTTGTGACGCAGGGACAGGGCCCAACCTGGGCAATGCCCACTCCCTTTCCCCCTCTGACTGCCCCTATGTCTCACCCTGCCTCTCCCCACATGCCCCTCCCCACAGGGAAGTGCCTGTCCCATCTATCTTCCCAGGGCCCCTAGGCCCCGCAGCCATCCTGCCCACGCCAGCATTCTAAGTGGGCTAACTGTCCATACTCTGCTTTCCCCTCCCCACCCGATGGCAGCAACCCCTCCACGTGGACCTGAGTCCCACTGGCTGGGATCCATCTATTGCATAGTTGTTACCACAGTCATGAAATGTTCTGAAGATAATCACCCAGGGAAGGGCTATGTCACCTCTAAAGACATGTGGCTGGTGTGGGGAAGAGGAGGGGCAGACAGACACGGCGGCAGCTGTCCTCAGCATGATGAGTTGGATCAGACCCCAAAAGTGGGGGGGGGGGAGCCATGGAGGGTTCAGGCAGGTTGGAGGGGCCGGTCATCCTGCATGGAGTCTCCGAGCCCAGTGTCCTGTTTGCCTTTCTCTCTTGCCTTCCAGCTCTGTCCATGGAGCCTCCTGCAGTGGGGCCAGGGATCCTCCTGGTGGATCTGAGGGTCCAGAAAGCGGCAGCCACAAAACACTGTGGGGCCAGAGACACTGCACCTGGGGCGGTGAAGCCCCCTCTCCCTGTTAGATCCTGGGGCCCCTGCGGGTCTCAGGCCACGGCCAGGACAGTTTGCAGTCAGCTGGGAAGCATGGGGCCAGCTGCCCAGCACCTCCTGCCACTTGTGTCCCTGACCCTTCCCATCCCGCCCCCACTCCAACTCCATCTTTGATGTCTGGCTGCTGTCAGGGCTGAAGCCCTCGTGCTCCCGCTTCCCCTCTGCCCACACCCAGACTGGAGAGTTTCCTCCCTTAGCCCTGGCACTGGCAGGAGGCTCAAATCATGGAAGACCCTGTCCCACCTCAATTTTATTTTATTTCTATTTTTTGAGACAGGGTCTTGCTCTGTCGCCCCAGGCTGGAGTGCAGTGGCGCAATCTCAGCTCACTGAAGCCTTGACCTTCTGGGCTCAAGCGATCCTCCCACCTGAGCCTCCCAAAGTGCTGGGATTACAGGTGTGGGCCACCACCCAGGGTCTCCATCCCAATTTCAATGAAAGCCCAGCCAGTGTCCTCTCCCAGCTCTCCAGACATTCCTGCAGCCCGGAAGCTGGCCCTGCTTTCCTCAGAAAGCCTCATCACATGAGCAAGGAACCTTTCACAACCCCTTTTTGTTTGTGTGAGGTGTGTGTGTGTGCATGTGTGTGTGGTATGTTTGGGGTGTGTATTGGTGTGTCTGGTTTGTGTGGGGGTGTGTATGTGTGTGGTGTATGTATGGTGTGTGTATACATGTTTGTGCTGTGTATATGTGGTGTGCGTGTGTTGTATGTGTGGTGTGTGTTCATGTGTGTACTTGTGTATATGGGGTGTGTGGTGTGTAT
>NW_026662940.1:0-2238 GCF_009828535.3 Hylobates moloch | reverse complement strand
ACTAGGAGATTGTGTCCCGCACCTGGCTCGGAGGGTCCTGTGCCCACGGAGTCTCACTGATTGCTAGCACAGCAGTCTGAGATCAAGCTGCAAGGCGGCAGCGAGGCTGGGGGAGGGGTGCCCGCCATTGCCCAGGCTTGCTTAGGTAAACAAAGCAGCCAGGAAGCTCGAACTGGGTGGAGCCCACCACAGCTCAAGGAGGCCTGCCTGCCTCTATAGGCTCCACCTCTGGGGGCAGGGCACAGACAAACAAAAACTCAGCAAGAACCTCCACAGACTTAAAGGTCCCTGTCTGACTGACAGCTTTGAACAGAGTAGTGGTTCTCCCAGCACGCAGCTGGAGATCTGAGAACGGACAGACTGCCTCCTAAAGTGGGTCCCTCACCCCTGAGCAGCCCAACTGGGAGGCACCCCCCCAGTAGGGACAGACTGACACCTCATTCAACCGGGTACTCCTCTGAGACAAAACTTTCAGACGAACTATCAGACAGCTGAATTTGTGGTCTCACGAAAATCCGCTGTTCTGCAGCCACCGCTGCTGACACCCAGCCAAACAGGGTCTGGAGTGGACCTCTAGTAAACTCCAACAGACCTGCAGCTGAGGGTCCTGTCGGGTAGAAGGAAAACTAACAAACAGAAAGGACATCCACACCAAAAATCCATCTGTACATCTCCATCATCAAAGACCAAAAGTAGATAAAACCACAAAGATGGGGAAAAAACAGAACAAAAAAACTGGAAACTCTAAAAAACAGAGCACCTCTCCTCCTCCAAAGGAACGCAGTTCCTCACCAGCAACGGAACAAAGCTGGATGGAGGATGACTTTGATGAGTTGAGAGAAGAAGGCTTCAGACGATCAAACTACTCTGAGCTACGAGAGGAAATTCAAAACAATAGCAAAGAAGTTAAAAACTTTGAAAAAATATTAGAAGAATGGATAACTAGAATAACCAATGGAGAGAAGGGCTTAAAGGAGCTGATGGAGCTGAAAGCCAAGTTTCGAGAACTACGCGAAGATTGCAGAAGCCTCAGTAGCAGATGCGATCAACTGGAAGAAAGGGTATCACTGATGGAAGATGAAATGAATGAAATGAAGAGAGAAGGGAAGTTTAGAGAAAAAGGAATAAAAAGAAATGAACAAAGCCTCCGAGAAATTTGGGACTATGTGAAAAGACCAAACCTACGTCTGATTGGTGTACCTGAAAATGATGGGGAGAATGGAACCAAGTTGGAAAACACTCTGCAAGATATTATCCAGGAGAACTTCCCCAATCTAGCAAGGCAGGCCAGCATTCAGATTCAGGAAATACAGAGAACGCCACAAAGATACTCCTCGAGAAGGGCAACTCCAAGACACATAATTGTCAGATTCAGCAAAGTTGAAATGAAGGAAAAAATGTTAAGGGCAGCCAGAGAGAAAGGTCGGGTTACCCACAAAGGGAAGCCCATCAGACTAACAGCTGATCTCTCAGCAGAAACTCTACAAGCCAGAAGAGAGTGGGGGCCGATATTCAACATTCTTAAAGAAAAGAATTTTCAACCCAGAATTTGCTATCCCGCCAAACTAAGCTTCATAAGTGAAGGAGAAATAAAATACTTTACAGACAAGCAAACGCTGAGTGATTTTGTCACCACCAGGCCTGCCCTAAAAGAGCTCCTGAAGGAAGCACTAAACATGGAAAGGAACAACCGGTACCAGCCACTGCAAAAACATGCCAAATTGTAAAGACCATCGAGGCTAGGAAGAAACAATAGCAACTAACGAGCAAAATAACCAACTAACATCATAATGACAGGATCAGATTCACACATAACAATATTAACGTTAAATGTAAATGGGCTAAATGCTCCAATCAAAAGACACAGACTGGCAAACTGGATAAGGAGTCAGGACCCATCAGTGTGCTGTATTCAGGAAACCCATCTCACGTGCAGAGACACACATAGACTCAAAATAAAGGGATGGAGGAAGATCTATCAAGCAACTGGAAAACAAAAAAAGGCAGGGGTTGCAATCCTAGTCTCTGATAAAATAGACTTTAAACCAACAAAGATCAAAAGAGACAAAGAAGGCCATTACATAATGGTAAAGGGATCAATTCAACAAGAAGAGCTAACTATCCTAAATATATATGCACCCAACACAGGAGCACCCAGATTCATAAAGCAAGTCCTCAGTGACCTACAAAGGGACTTAAACTCCCACACAATAATAATGGGAGATTTTAACACCCCAC
>NW_026662939.1:0-2238 GCF_009828535.3 Hylobates moloch | reverse complement strand
AAAAAAAAAAAAAAAAAAAAAAAAAAAAAAAAAAATCTTCTCTTCTGCCTAGTTTAGATAACTCTTTCGGCTTGACTCTTATCCTCCTAATTTGTTGCCAAAGCCAGTGAAGCTACCTTCTAGTAGAACAAAGTACATTTCCCACCTTCAAGTTCTGAGCCTGTGCTCACAAGCTGCCATCCTTCCTGGATTGGATGGGTGGATGGATGAGCCATTCTCTGCCTGAGACTTCAAAGTGGTGACAAAGAGCATTTGGAAGGGCAGTTTAGGGAGTGACCAACGTATAATACAACTTCTAACTCGGTCTTGTGAAGTGCCCAGGATGGGATATCATAAGATAATTATTAGGAAACAGACGCCCTCTTACCAAGTATCACATGACAGATGAGAAATCTGAGACTTCCCAATAAAGTCACTCATTCAGGGCCTGTAGGGATGGAATCATGAAGGGAGGCTAGGTCTCCCAACCTCCCCACCAAGGTCTAGCATTCCTACTGCCCTACCTGCCAGAAGGCTGTGCATCTATCCATCTCAGAGCATGAGAGCAAAGAGCTTCCAGGGCCAGCTCCTCTTTCTAAAGGCCTCACAAGGATTCAGTGATTTAATGGGAAGAGTCATGAGCATGATTAACAAGATGTCATGTCTTTGAGTATATCCTGGTGAACTAGAAATCATCTGTGTGGTCTCAGGTCAGTCACTTTTCAAGTGGATGTTCAAGATCCCCTCCAGCTCTAATATTCTGTGATTTTAGAGCCCAACAAGTCAGGGGAAAGAGTCTCAGAAATCGTGCTTATAGTCAGAAGAAGGAAAGAGCAAAGAACCAGAAGGGAACATTCTAGAAATTGGAGATGGGTGAAGCATTCATTTAGAATACTTGGACAGGAGAGATGGATGAAGAGTTGACTTTGGGAAACAGAGATTCTTGAGCCAGTTCTTTTTGGCCAGAAGCCCAATGGGTACATGGAGATTTTTAAGCATACGACATCAACCTAGATTATTTTTAAACACTCTTAGTTGAATAAACTAAGGAACCCTTTACAAAATTATCAGCTCACCCACAGACAAGAAGAGTGGATGCCACTGTCAGTGGCAGATATTCCTGTCTCCCCACTGGACTTGTTTCTGAGCCATCTTCTTGCACTTTTCCCAGAACCCTCATTCCCATCGCGGGGACACAGATTCATCCTGACTGTCTCCTTTCTTTGTCCAGTACAAGCCACCTATCTATCACTTCTACAGTCACATCGTTTCCAATGACAGCACAGTGATTGTAAAAAACCAGCCTGTCAACTACTCCTTCTCCTGCACCTACCACTCCACCTACTTGGTGAACCAGGCTGCCTTTGACCAGAGGTAAGTTGCTGTGCGGCGTGGAGGACTGGCTGCCTCGTGTGTGTGCTGCAGGTCCTATCAATCAGTGTGTTTCAGTCCTTATGCAAAATTCTCTCCCCTTTTCAGAGTGGCCACTGTTCACGTGAAGAACGGGAGCATGGGCACATTTGAAAGCCAACTGTCTCTCAACTTCTACACTGTAAGTGGTCTCCAGGTTCCCATTACTTCCCTGTGGCCTTTCTGGGAGATGGTGGGATGCTTCCTAGGGATTCAGTCTTCCCCAAGCTCTGTGCAGAGCCCCATTCTTAAATTCAAGTTGAAACATGAACTTTGGTTTAGCTTTAAACCTCTTTAAAAACTAAGTGTCACAGAAAGTCAGATTCATAGGCTGGATAGAGGAGCTGAAAGGTATAAGATATAAGCTATAAGACCAACCTTCCGGCCAGGCGTGGTAGCTCATGCCTGTAATCCCAGCACTTTGGGAGGCCGAGGCAGGCGGATCATCTGAGGTCAGGAGTTCGAGACCAGCCTAGCTAACATGGTGAAATCTCGTCTCTACTAAAAAAATACAAAAATTAGCCAGGTGCGGTGGCACGTGCCTGTAGTCCCAGCTACTTGGGAGGCTGTGGCAGAAGAATTGCTTGAATCCGGGAGGTGGAGGTTGCAGTGAGCCGAGATCGCACCACTGCACTCCAGCCTGAGAAACAACAGTGAAACTCCATCTCAAAACAAAAACAAAAAAACCAACCTTCCGCAAAGTTATAAAACCAACCTTCCCATTTTACAGATGAGAAAACTGAGGCAAGGTCAACAGACAATAAGACAGGCAATGTCTGACTCTTAGTCAAGATTAGTTTCTACTACAACCCACTCCAGAGATTTATATTTAAGATCTAGATCTTAAAA
>NW_026662938.1:1302-2238 GCF_009828535.3 Hylobates moloch | reverse complement strand
GCAGTTTTTACAGAAAGAGTGTTTCAGAACTGATCCATCAAAAATAAATTTCAACTCTGTTAGATGAATTCACAGAACAGAAAGGAGTTTCACAGAATGTTTCTGTGTAGTTTTTATTTGAAGATATTCCTTTTTCCACTATAGGCCCCGTTGCGTTCCGCATGTCCACTTGCAGTTTGTACAGAAAGAGAGTTTCAGAACTGCTCTCCCAAAAGTAATGTTCAACTCTGTTAGTTGAATGCACAGAACAGAAAATTGTCTCACAGAATGCTTCTGCGTAGTTTTTATTTGAAGATAATACTTTTTCCACTCTTGGCCCCTTAGTGCTCCGAAAGTCCACTTGCAGTTTCTACATAAAGAGTGTTTCACAACTGCTCAACCAAAAGTAAGGTTCAACTCTGTTAGAAGAATGCACAGAAGAGAAAGAAGTTTCACAGAATGCTTCTGTGTAGTTTTTTTTGAAGACATTGCTTTTTCCACTATATGCCATATAGCGATCCGAATTTCTACATGCAGTTTCTGCAGAAAGAGTGTTTCAGAACTGCTAAATCAAAAGTATGCTTCAACTCTGTGAGTTGAATGCACATAACAGTACGTAGTTTCACAGAATGCTTCTGAGTAGTTTTTATTTGAAGACATTCCTTTTTCCACTATAGGCCCCTTAGCGCTCCGAATGTGCACTTGCATTTTCTACAGGAAGAGTGTTTCAGAACTCCTCGTTCAAAAGTAATGTTAATCCCTGTTAGTTGAATGCACAGAACAGAAAGAAGTTTCACAGAATGCTTCTGTGTACTTTTTATTTTAAGATATTCCTTTTTCCAGTATAGACCCCATAGCCCTTGGAATATCCACCTGCAGTTTTTACAGAAGGAGTGTTTCAGAACTGCTGCATCAAAAATAATGTTCAACTCTGTTAGATGAATTAACAGAACAGAA
>NW_026662938.1:665-1202 GCF_009828535.3 Hylobates moloch | reverse complement strand
TTCACAGAATGCTTCTGTGTAGTTTTTATTTGAAGATATTCCTTTTTCCACTATAGGCCCCTTTGAGGTCCGCATGTCCACTTGCAGTTTCTACAGAAAGAGAGTTTCAGAACTGCTCTACCAAAAGTAAGGTTCACCTCTGTTAGTTGAATGCACAGAACAGAAAGAAGTCTCACAGAGTGCTTCTGTGTAGTTTTCATTTGAAGATATTCCTTTTTGCATTCTAGGCCCCGTAGCTCTCTGAAGGTCCACTTGCAGTTTCCACAGAAAGAGTGTTTCCGAACTGCTCAATCAAAAGTAAGGTTCAGGCCGGGCGCGGTGGCTCACGCTTGTAATCCCAGCACTGTGGGAGGCCGAGGCGGGCGGATCACGAGGTCAGGAGATCGAGACCACGGTGAAACCCCATCTCTACTAAAAACACAAAAAATTAGCCGGGCGTGGTGGCGGGCGCCTGTAGTCCCAGCTACTCGGAGAGGCTGAGGCAGGAGAATGGCGTGAACCCGGGAGGCGGAGCTTGCAGTGAGCCGAGATTGCACC
>NW_026662938.1:0-565 GCF_009828535.3 Hylobates moloch | reverse complement strand
AAAAAAAAAAAAAAAAAAAAAAAGTAAGGTTCAACTCTGTTAGTAGAATGCACAGAAGAGAATGAAGTTTCACAGAATGCTTCTGTGTTGTTTTTATTTGAAAAAATTTCTTTTTCCACTATAAGCCCCTTAGCCCTCCGAATGTCCACTTGCAGTTTCCACAGAAAGAGTGTTTCAGAACTGCTCAATCAAAAGTAAGGTTCAAATCTGTTAGTAGAATGCACAGAAGAGAAAGAAGTTTCACAGAATGCTTCTGTGTAGTTTTTATTTGAAGACATTCCTTTTTCCACTATAGGCCCCTTAGCCCTAAGAATGTCCACTTGCAGATTCCACAGAAAGAATGTTTCAGAACTTTTCCACAAAAAGTGCAGTTCAATTCTGTTAGTTGAATGCACAGAATAGAAAGAAGTTTCACAGAATGCTGCTGTGTAGTTTTTATTTTAAGATATTCCTTTTTCCATATAGACCCCTTAGCGCTCGGACCATCCACTTGCAGTTTTTACAGAAGGAGAGTTTCAGAACTGCTCAATCAAAAATAATGTTCAACTCTGTTAGTTGAATTCAC
>NW_026662937.1:1194-2239 GCF_009828535.3 Hylobates moloch | reverse complement strand
TACTTCATTCATCTACACTTCATTCTAGCCCACTCCACCCTACTCCAGTCCAGTCCATTCCACTGTAGTCTATTCCTTTCCATGCCATTCCATTCCATTCCATTCCATTCCATTCCATTCCGTTCCATTCCATTCCATTCCATTCCATTGTATTCCACTCCTATCCACTGCACTCCACTCCCCTCCATTCCATTCCACTCCATTTCACTCCACTCCAATCCTCTCCACTCCATTCCATTCCACTCCATTCGACTGCACTTCACTCCACTCCACTCCAAGCCCTTCCACTCCCTTCCATTCCATCCCATTGCATTCCACTCCATTGTACTGCACTGTGCTCTATTCCACTTCTCTCCACTCCACTCCACTCCACTCCATTCCATTCGGTCTCATTCCATTGCACTCCATTCCACTCCAGTCCCCTCCATTCCAGGCCACTCCACTCCAAATGACTCCACTCGACTACATTCAAATTCACTGCATTCCACTCCAATCCATTCCACTCCTTCCTTTCAACAGGATCTCACTCTGTCACTCAAGATAGAGTGCGGAGGCACAATCACAGCTCCCATTTCATTTCAACATTCCATTGCATTCCATTCCGTTCCATTCCATTCCATTCTACTCCACTCCACTCCAATCCTCTTCAATTCACTCCATTCCTTGTGTTCCATTCCATTCCATTGCTCTCCATATCACTCCACAATGCTCCTCCCCAGTCCGCTACACTCCATTCCATTCCATTCCATTAAACTCCATTTCACTCGACTCCACACCACTCCACTCCTTTCCACTCATCTCCAATCCACTGCAACCCATTCCATTCCATTCCAATACACTGCACTCCACTCCACTCCATTCCTCTCCACTCCATTCCACTCCACTGGCCTCTTCGCCATTCCATTCCACTCTATTCCACTCCATTCCACTCCGTTCCATTCCACAACTTTCCTTTACACTTCATTCAACTCCACACCACTCCATTCTACTCCTCTCGACTCCACTTCATTCCTGTCCACTCTACTCCACTCCACACCATTGCATA
>NW_026662937.1:0-1184 GCF_009828535.3 Hylobates moloch | reverse complement strand
CATTCCATCCCATTGCATTCCACTCCATTGTACTGCACTGTGCTCTATTCCACTTCTCTCCACTCCACTCCACTCCACTCCATTCCATTCGGTCTCATTCCATTGCACTCCATTCCACTCCAGTCCCCTCCATTCTATTCTCACATTCCGTTCTACTTCATTCATCTACACTTCATTCTAGCCCACTCCACCCTACTCCAGTCCAGTCCATTCCACTGTAGTCTATTCCTTTCCATGCCATTCCATTCCATTCCATTCCATTCCATTCCATTCCGTTCCATTCCATTCCATTGCATTCCATTGTATTCCACTCCTATCCACTGCACTCCACTCCCCTCCATTCCATTCCACTCCATTTCACTCCACTCCAATCCTCTCCACTCCATTCCATTCCACTCCATTCGACTGCACTTCACTCCACTCCACTCCTAGCTCTTCCAGTCCCTTCCATTCCATCCCATTCCATTCCACTCCATTGTACTCCTCTGTGCTCTAATCCACTTCTCTCCACTCCACTCCACTCCACTCCATTCCATTCCGTCTCATCCCATTGCACTCCATTCCACTCCAGTCCCCTCCATTCCAGGCCACTCCACTCCAAATGACTCCACTCGACTACATTCAAATTCACTGCATTCCACTCCAATCCATTCCACTCCTTCCTTTCAACAGGATCTCACTCTGTCACTCAAGATAGAGTGCGGAGGCACAATCACAGCTCCCATTTCATTTCAACATTCCATTGCATTCCATTCCGTTCCATTCCATTCCATTCTACTCCACTCCACTCCAATCCTCTTCAATTCACTCCATTCCTTGTGTTCCATTCCATTCCATTGCTCTCCATATCACTCCACAATGCTCCTCCCCAGTCCGCTACACTCCATTCCATTCCATTCCATTAAACTCCATTTCACTCGACTCCACACCACTCCACTCCTTTCCACTCATCTCCAATCCACTGCAACCCATTCCATTCCATTCCAATACACTGCACTCCACTCCACTCCATTCCTCTCCACTCCATTCCACTCCACTGGCCTCTTCGCCATTCCATTCCACTCTATTCCACTCCATTCCACTCCGTTCCATTCCACAACTTTCCTTTACACTTCATTCAACTCCACACCACTCCATTCTACTCCTCTCGACTCCACTTCATTCCTGTCCACTCTACTCCACTC
>NW_026662936.1:732-2239 GCF_009828535.3 Hylobates moloch | reverse complement strand
CACTCCACTCCATTCAATTACACTCCATTCCACTACATTCCACCGAACTTCACTCCATTCCATTCCATCCCATTCCATTCCCCTCCATTCCAGTTTTTTCCAGTCCACTCCACTTCCTTCCACTCCGTTCCTCTCCATTGTATTCCAACACAATCCATTCCACTCCACTCCAATCATCACCACTCCACTCCATTCCAATCCATTCCATTCTGTTCCATTTCATTCCAGTCAATGCCCACCTACTCCACTCAACTCAAGTCCATTCTCTCCCATTGTATTTCATTCATTCCACTCCACTCGACTCCACTGTACTCAAGTCCACGCCACTCCATTCCATTCCTTCCCATCCCATTTATCTCCATTCCATGCCACTCCACCCTTCTTCTCCATTCCACTCCATTCCATTCCATTACATTCCATTCCAATCCACTCCTCTTCAATCCAATCCACTCTACTCCACTCCATTCCATTCCACTGCATTCCACTCCACTCCACTCCACTCCATTCCATTCCATTCTATCTGATTCCATTCCACTACATTGCACTCTTTTCCACTCCACTCCATTTCAGTCCTCTCCACTCCATTCCATTCAATTCTATTCCTGTCCATTCCATTCCATTCCTTTCTTTTCTTAGGATCTGACTCTGTCACACAGGCTGAAGGGCAGTGGCACAAACTCAGCTCACATTTTGTTTCTGCATTCCATTATATACCATTCCATTCCATTCCATTCCATTCAATTCCATTGCATTCCATTCCATTCCACTCCACTCCAATCCACTCCATTCCACTCCAGTACATTCAATTCCACTCCACTCCACTCCATTCCATTCCATTCCGTTCCGTTCCGTTCCGTTCCGTTCCGTTCCGTTCCATTCCATTGCATTCCATTCCATACCTCTCCATACCAATCCATTCCTTTGTTTCTACAGGATCTCACTCTGTAACTCCGGCTATAGTGCTGTAGTAGAATCTCAGGTCACATTTCATTTCACCACTCCATTCCATTCCATTCCATTCTATTCCATTCCATTCCATTCTATTCCATTCCATTCCGTTATATTCTTCTCCACTCTACTGCTTTCCACTCAATTGCACTCGACTCTACTCCACTCTACTGCACTCCACTAAACTCCCATTTATTCCATTCCATTCCATTCCACTCTTCTCCACTCTACTCAATTCCACTCCTCTCCATTCCATTCCATTGCATTCCCTTCCACTCCATTCCACTCGACTCCACTTCACTGCAATCTTCTCCACTCCAGTCCCCTTCATTCCATTCCATCCCATTCCATTCCATCCCATTCATTTCTTTCGACAGGATCTCACTCTGTCACCCAGGCTGGAATGCAGTGGCACAATCTCAGCTCACATTTCATTTCACCGTTCCATTCCATTGCATTCCATTCCATTCTTTTCCATTGCATTCTATTCCATTCCAGTCCCTTCAATTCCATTCCATTCCATTCCACTCCAATACACTCCACTCCACTACTCTACCGT
>NW_026662936.1:0-722 GCF_009828535.3 Hylobates moloch | reverse complement strand
CAATACACTCCACTCCACTACTCTACCGTCCTTTCCATTCCATTCCATTCCATTCCATTCCACTCCACTCGACTCCACTTCACTCCATTCCAGTCCATTCCATCCCATCCCATTACACTTCCCTACACTCCACTACATTCCATTCCTTTCCATTCCACTCCATTCTATTCCGTTCCTTTCTTTCATCAGGATCTCCCTCTGTCACCCAAGCTGCAGTGCAGTGGCAGAATCTCAGCTCCCATTTCATTTGACCATTTGATTCTTTTGTATTCCATTCCATTCCATTCCATTACATTACATTATATTCCATTCCATTCCATTCCATTCTTTCTGTTCCGTTGCATTCCATTCCATTCGATTGCATTCCATTCCACTGCATTCCACTCCATTCCTTTCCATTCCTTTCTTTCAACAGAATCTCTCTCTGTCACCCAGGCTGGAGTGCATTGGCACAATCTCAGCTCACCTTTCATTTCACCATTCCATTCCATTCCATTCCATTCCATTCCATTCCATTCCATTCCATTCCATTCCATTCCAATCCAACCCTCTCCACTCCACTCCACTCCATGGCATTCCTTTCCTTTCCAGTCACCTCCATTCGAGTCCACTCCATACCATTCCATTCCATACCATTCAATCCAATTCCATTCCATTCCACTCCATTCCACTCCACTCCATTCCATTCCTTTCTTCTCCATTCAATTCCACTACACTCCACT
>NW_026662935.1:0-2239 GCF_009828535.3 Hylobates moloch | reverse complement strand
CTTCATCCCTAGGATGCAAGGGTGGTTGAACATATGCAAATCAATAAGCGTAATCCATCACATAAACAGAACCAATGACAAAAACCACATGATTATCTCAATAGATGCAGGAAAGGCCTTCGATAAAATTCAACATCGCTTCATGCTAAAAACTCTCAATAAACTAGGTATTGATGGAACGTATCTCAAAATAATAAGAGCTATTTATGACAAACCAACAGCCAATATCATACTGAATGGGCAAAAGCTGGACGCATTCTTTGAAAACCGGCACAAGACAAGGATGGCCTCTCTCATCACTCCTATTCAACATAGTTTTGGAAGTTCTGGCCAGGGCAATCAGGCAAGAGAAAGAAATAAGGTGTAGTCAAATAGGAAGAAAAGAAGTCAAATTGTCTCTGTTTTCAGATGACATGATTGTATATTTAGAAAACCCCATGGTCTCAGCCCCAAATCTCCTTAAGCTGATAAGCAACTTCAGCAAAGTCTCAGGATACAAAATCAATGTGCAAAAATCACAAGCATTCCTATACACCAATAACAGACAAAGAGAGAGCCAAATCATAAGTGAACTCCCATTCACAATTGCTTCAAAGAGAATAAAATACCTAGGAATCCAACTTACAAGGGATGTGAATAACCTTTTCAAGAAGAACTACAAACCACTGCTCAACAAAATAAGAGAGGACACGAACAAATGCAAAAACATTCCATCCTCATGGATACGAAGAATCAATATCGTGAAAATGGCCATACTACCCAATATAATTTGTAGATTCAATGCTACCCCATCAAGCTACCATTGACTGTCTTCACAGAATTAGAAAAAACTACCTCACATTTCATATGGAACCAAAAAAGAGCCCATATAGCCAAGAAAAGCCTAAGCAAAAAGAACAAAGCTGGAGGCATCATGCTACCTGACTTCAAACTATACTACAAGCCTACAGTAATCAAAACAGCATGGTACTGGTATCAAAACAGATATATAGACCAATGGAATGGAACAGAAATAACACCACACATCTACAACCATCTGATCTTTGACAAACCTGACAAAAAAAAAAATCAATGGGGAAAGGATTCCCTACTTAATAAATGGTGTCGGGAAAACTGGCTAGCCATACACAGAAAACTGAAACTGGGCCCCTTCCTTACACTTTATACAAAAATTAACTCAAGATGGATTAAAGACTTAAAGGTATAAAACCTAAAACCATAAAAACCCTAGAAGAAAACCTAGGCAATACCATTCAGGACGTAGGCATGGGCAAAGACTTCATGACTAAGACATCAAAAGCAATGGCAACAAAAGCCAAAATTGACAAATGGGATCTAACTAAACTAAAGAGCTTCTGCACAGCAAAAGAAACTGCCATCAGAGTCAATAGGCAACCTACAGAATGGGAGGAAATTTTTGCAACCTACTGATCTGACAAAGAGCTAATATCCAGAATCTACAAAGAACTTTAAAAAATTTACAAGAAAAAAACAAACAACCCCATCAAAAAGTGGGCAAAGGATATGAACAGACAGTTCTCAAAAGAAGACATTTATGCAGCCAACAAACATATGAAAAAAATCTCATCATCACTGATCATTAGAGAAATGCAAATCAAAACCACCATGAGATAACATCTCATGCCAGTTAGAATGGTGATCATTAAAAAGTCAGGAAACAACAGATGCTGCAGAGGATGTGGAGAAATAGGAATGGTTTTACACTGTTGGTGGGAGTGTAAATTAGTTCAACCATTGTGGAAGACAGTGTGGTGATTCCTCAAGGATCTAGAACCGGAAGTACCATTTGACCCAGCAATCCCATTACTGGATATATACCCAAAAGATTATAAATCATTCTACTATAAAGACACATGCACACGTATGTTTATTGCAGCACTGTTCACAATAGCAAAGACTTGGAACCAACCCAAATGCCCATCAATGATAGAACTGGATAAAGAAAATATGGCACATATACTCCATGGAATATTATGCAGCCATGAAAAACGGATGAGTTCATTTCCTTTGCAGGGACATGGATGAAGCTGGAAACCATTATTCTCAGAAAACTAACACAGGAACAGAAAACCCAACACCGCACGTTCTCACTCATAAGTGGGAGGTGAACAATGAGAACACATGGACACTGGGAGGGAACCATCACACACTGAGACCTGTTGCAGGGTGGGGGCCTCAGGGAGGGATAGCATTAGGATAAATACCTAATGTAGATGAC
>NW_026662934.1:0-2239 GCF_009828535.3 Hylobates moloch | reverse complement strand
CTTCATCCCTAGGATGCAAGGGTGGTTGAACATATGCAAATCAATAAGCGTAATCCATCACATAAACAGAACCAATGACAAAAACCACATGATTATCTCAATAGATGCAGGAAAGGCCTTCGATAAAATTCAACATCGCTTCATGCTAAAAACTCTCAATAAACTAGGTATTGATGGAACGTATCTCAAAATAATAAGAGCTATTTATGACAAACCAACAGCCAATATCATACTGAATGGGCAAAAGCTGGACGCATTCTTTGAAAACCGGCACAAGACAAGGATGGCCTCTCTCATCACTCCTATTCAACATAGTTTTGGAAGTTCTGGCCAGGGCAATCAGGCAAGAGAAAGAAATAAGGTGTAGTCAAATAGGAAGAAAAGAAGTCAAATTGTCTCTGTTTTCAGATGACATGATTGTATATTTAGAAAACCCCATGGTCTCAGCCCCAAATCTCCTTAAGCTGATAAGCAACTTCAGCAAAGTCTCAGGATACAAAATCAATGTGCAAAAATCACAAGCATTCCTATACACCAATAACAGACAAAGAGAGAGCCAAATCATAAGTGAACTCCCATTCACAATTGCTTCAAAGAGAATAAAATACCTAGGAATCCAACTTACAAGGGATGTGAATAACCTTTTCAAGAAGAACTACAAACCACTGCTCAACAAAATAAGAGAGGACACGAACAAATGCAAAAACATTCCATCCTCATGGATACGAAGAATCAATATCGTGAAAATGGCCATACTACCCAATATAATTTGTAGATTCAATGCTACCCCATCAAGCTACCATTGACTGTCTTCACAGAATTAGAAAAAACTACCTCACATTTCATATGGAACCAAAAAAGAGCCCATATAGCCAAGAAAAGCCTAAGCAAAAAGAACAAAGCTGGAGGCATCATGCTACCTGACTTCAAACTATACTACAAGCCTACAGTAATCAAAACAGCATGGTACTGGTATCAAAACAGATATATAGACCAATGGAATGGAACAGAAATAACACCACACATCTACAACCATCTGATCTTTGACAAACCTGACAAAAAAAAAAATCAATGGGGAAAGGATTCCCTACTTAATAAATGGTGTCGGGAAAACTGGCTAGCCATACACAGAAAACTGAAACTGGGCCCCTTCCTTACACTTTATACAAAAATTAACTCAAGATGGATTAAAGACTTAAAGGTATAAAACCTAAAACCATAAAAACCCTAGAAGAAAACCTAGGCAATACCATTCAGGACGTAGGCATGGGCAAAGACTTCATGACTAAGACATCAAAAGCAATGGCAACAAAAGCCAAAATTGACAAATGGGATCTAACTAAACTAAAGAGCTTCTGCACAGCAAAAGAAACTGCCATCAGAGTCAATAGGCAACCTACAGAATGGGAGGAAATTTTTGCAACCTACTGATCTGACAAAGAGCTAATATCCAGAATCTACAAAGAACTTTAAAAAATTTACAAGAAAAAAACAAACAACCCCATCAAAAAGTGGGCAAAGGATATGAACAGACAGTTCTCAAAAGAAGACATTTATGCAGCCAACAAACATATGAAAAAAATCTCATCATCACTGATCATTAGAGAAATGCAAATCAAAACCACCATGAGATAACATCTCATGCCAGTTAGAATGGTGATCATTAAAAAGTCAGGAAACAACAGATGCTGCAGAGGATGTGGAGAAATAGGAATGGTTTTACACTGTTGGTGGGAGTGTAAATTAGTTCAACCATTGTGGAAGACAGTGTGGTGATTCCTCAAGGATCTAGAACCGGAAGTACCATTTGACCCAGCAATCCCATTACTGGATATATACCCAAAAGATTATAAATCATTCTACTATAAAGACACATGCACACATATGTTTATTGCAGTACTGTTCACAATAGCAAAGACTTGGAACCAACCTAAATGCCCATCAATGATAGAACTGGATAAAGAAAATATGGCACATATACTCCATGGAATATTATGCAGCCATGAAAAACGGATGAGTTCATTTCCTTTGCAGGGACATGGATGAAGCTGGAAACCATTATTCTCAGAAAACTAACACAGGAACAGAAAACCCAACACCGCACGTTCTCACTCATAAGTGGGAGGTGAACAATGAGAACACATGGACACTGGGAGGGAACCATCACACACTGAGACCTGTTGCAGGGTGGGGGCCTCAGGGAGGGATAGCATTAGGATAAATACCTAATGTAGATGAC
>NW_026662933.1:0-2239 GCF_009828535.3 Hylobates moloch | reverse complement strand
GGGAGGTGGAAGTTGCAGTGAGCTGAGATCGCACCGCTGCACTCCAGCCTGGGCAACAGAGCAAGACTCCATCTCAAAAAAAAAAAAAAAAATCCTGAATCCAGATTTGGAGACAGGTCATTCCCTATGGTTAGGCATTTACCATTCTAAATCTTGGAAATCAAAACCAACTCTGGGGGCCGAGCACGGTGGCTCACACCTGTAATCCCAGCACTTTGGGAGGCCAAGGCAGACAGATCACTTGGGGTCACAAGTTCAAGACCAGCCTGGCCAATATGGTGAAACCCCATCTCTACTAAAAGTACAAAATATTAGCCAGACGTCATGGCGCATGCCTGTAATCCCAGCTACTTGGGAGGCTGAGGCAGGAGAATCGCTTGAACACGGGAGGCGGAGGTTGCAGTAAGCTGAGATTGCACCGTTGCACTCCAGCCTGGGTGACAGGGCAAGACCCCATCTCAAAAAAAAAAAAAAAAAAAAGAAAAAGAAAAACCAAAAAAAAAAACAACTCTGAGCCAGAATAACTGCCTGGGAAGACTTAGAAATTAGGCCGGTGCGGTGGCTCACACATGTAATTCCAGCACTTTGGGAGGCCAAAGCGGGAGCATTGCTTGAGGCTGGAAGTTCAAGACCAGCCTGGACAACATGGTGAGATACCGACTCTTCAAAAAAATACAAAAATTAGCCAGGCACGGTGGCACCCACCTGTAGTCCCAGCAACTCAGGAGGCTGAGGTGGGAGGGTCTCTTGAGCCTGGGAGGTGGAGGCTGCAGTGAGCCGTGCTTGTGCCACTTTACTCCAGCCTGTGTGACAGAGAGAGACCCTGTCTCAAAAAAAAAAAGAAAATGCCTTAGAAATTAGAAGTTGGGGAATACAGTTAAACATGGAATGATACGTCTCAGTATATCATCCCGTAGATAACTTACTAATTCATTACAAAGGGAAAGTTGTATCTTTATCATGGAGAGACCTGATAGTCACATTAGCTGCAGGATCCAACTCAGCATCACCAATATTGGCAATAACAACATCCCACGTCCCTTGATGTGAGACAATGAGAAGGCCACAGCATCACTGCTGGAGTGTTTCTGCCAAAAATGCATAACCTGACCTAATCTGGAAACAGCCAACACAGAATATGGGACATTCTTTTTTTTCTTTCTCTTTTTTTTAGAAGGAGTTTTGCTCTTGTCACTCAGGCTGGAGAGCAATGGCACGATCTTGGCTCACTGCAGCCTCTGCCTCCCGGATTCAAGTGATTCTTCTGCCTCAGCCTCCCGAGTAACTGGGATTACAGGCATGTGCCACCATGCCCCACTAATTTTGTAATTTCAGTAGAGACAGGGTTTCTCCATGTTGGTCAGGGTGGTCTCGAACTCCCGACCTCAGGTGATCCGCCTGCCTCAGCCTCCCAAAGTGCTAGGATTATAGGCATGAGCCACCACGCCCAGCCTCAGAATGTGGGACATTCTATAAAACATCCGTCCTGTTCTCCACAAATGTTCAACTCACGAAACACAAAGACAGATTGAAGAACAGATCCAGATTAACAGACACCAAAGAGGCCAGGCATGGTGGCTCACACCTGTAATCCCAGCACTCTGGGAGGCCAAGGCATGCAGATAACTTGAGGTCAGGGGTTCGAGACCAGCCTGGCCAACATGGCAAAACCCCATCTCTACTAAGAAATACAAAAATTAGCCAGGCATGGTGGTGGACCTGTAATCCCAGCTACTCGGGAGGCTGAGGCAGGAGAATCACTTGAACCCGGGAGGTGGAGGTTGCAGTGAGGCAAGATCACACCACTGCACTCTAGTCTGGGCAACAGAGCAAGACTCCGTCTCAAAAAAATAAAACTTACCTGTACCTTATTAATACATTAATACCCTGCCAAAAGTAATCACCTTTGCTTTTTTTACTTCCAGTGTTTTTTTTTTTTTTTTTTTTTTTTTTTTTTTTTTTTTTTTTGAGACGGAGTCTCGCTCTGTCGCCCAGGCTGGAGTGCAGTGGCGCAATCTCGGCTCACTGCAAGCTCCGCCTCCCGGGTTCACGCCATTCTCCTGCCTCAGCCTCTCCGAGTAGCTGGGACTACAGGCGCCCGCCACCTCGCCCGGCTAATTTTTTTGTATTTTTAGTAGAGACGGGGTTTCACCGTGGTCTCGATCTCCTGACCTCGTGATCCGCCCGCCTCGGCCTCCCAAAGTGCTGGGATTACAAGCGTGAGCCACCGCGCCCGGCC